>NC_080189.1:51685581-51988611 GCF_030028045.1 Hippopotamus amphibius kiboko | reverse complement strand
TGGGATCTAATCCTAAGATTCAAAAAAGAAAAAACTATTCTGTGCACTGAAGATGAACAAACTTCCATAGGAAAGTTTTGAGAACTCCACCATGACCACTTTACAACAGCATACTCAACTGAAAACAACTGAACAAAACAGTATCAACATGGGAGCCCATAACTTCAGGTCGGGCTCCATAAAGCCTTCTGAATCTATATGCTCTAGTGACCTCACAAGAAAGGAAAGAATGAAATAGCAAAAGTCAAAGGTCAAAGTGAACTTCAACACATGGAAACAGCAATACGAATTATATCATGACTTGTCAACCCTGCCTGCCACATTAGTCATCCTAGAACTCACAAATAGATCATGGAAACTCCTCATTTGAGAGGTTGTTGACAATCATATCCAGAAATGAAACATGGGTCCTCCAAGACCTCAAAGACTTTCTTCTATTGTAGTAGGCAGTACTGGCATAGGTCACTGAGGGCCTGCTTACAAGCAATCAGAGGTCTAATGAAAACCCTTACAGAATAACTAAAAGCCAAATCTGGATGTGAAGTTAAAATGACCTCCAAAACAGCTGGCTGATCTTTGATCTGTATGCGTGCTTTCCATTTAGCAATAACTCTGGTCCACATTTTTTAAAAAAAGAAGAAAAAAAAGTTACTACATCTCTAATTCTCAGAAATACCACCATGTAGATTAAAATAGATAATACACGTATACACACATATCCACACAAACCAGTCAGAAGTCAAAAGAACCACCCAAGCTAATGAAAAGCCTGACATTCATTGTCTGCAGTCAAAAGAGCAAGATAAATGGAGCAAGCACCGATAATTCCCACTTTTGAGAGGTTATATTCCCAAAAGATAGTTATAAATCATCTGTTTGAAACTCAAAACATATTTTCTCATAGAAATCTGTTAGCGTGTGGTCAAATACCCAGGTGAGACCAGGGAGACCAATGCCATGCATGTGAAGCAGAGAGTTGATGGAACTTCCTAGAGAGGGAAAATGTCTTCCAAGTTCAACTCCAGAACGTAGCTCAATGCTGGCTGCAGCATGGGGAAGCAGGGTGCACACTCTCTGGTCCTGTCCCTCCCCACATATCCTAAACGGGTGAACACACAGGCCCTGGGCCGCAGTGGGAAACCCACGCCACTTCATTCCGACATATGAATCCTTCATGGGGAATTTCTACGGCTGCCAGGGCCTGTGGCTTTTTGCTGCTCTCCCAGAGTTTTAATTTCAGGAAGTGTCTGCTTATCCAGAAGTGAAACAAACAAGAGTTCTCCTTACAGAATTTTTTTAAAGATTTTTTTGGTTGAAATACTTCATACAGAAAGTCAAAGTGCTGGATTTTTTAAAAATATATTTCATAGGGAAGATACATGAAAAGTAGTGACTTTCAGCAACTTCTCAATGTCTCTTGTGATCAATACAAATTCTGTTTTTCATCACCCTTGTGTCCTACACCCAGCACAGAGGCTGTACATAGAGGGCACCTCAAGGACATGTGTGGGATCTCTGTACCTTTAATATCATTAGTATTGTGGATGTAATTTATTTTTAAAATACCTTAGAATAACTCACATACACTGTGATAGTGACCTTAAGCACCTTGCCTCTTTGTGCCTCAATTTCCTCAACCAGGGAATCATTCGCACCCAGGGAATTGTGTGGCTGAGTGACCGAAGTGGGAAGGAAATTAAATTTTCAGTGGATACCTTGGTTTCACAAACACATATCACTCATTAAACAAGCAAAGAAATAGAATGCATCACGTGATTCATCACTACAATAAACCCCAAATGAGAGCAGGGAATGTGTAACAACTCAGGATGCCCTCCCGAGCCCCTCTCCCACCATCTCCTTGTCCCTCTCCCGGCCTCCTCAGACTTACCCTGAGCTGCTCTGGGCTCAGCCCCCCCCTCAGTCTGACCTCATTCTAGCCTGACCACCTGGTTCCGATTCACAGCCTTGCTGTCAACCCTGCTATTTGTGCCTCATTCCCCTGTCCTGCTTCAGAATTTCAGGTCAAGGATCTCTGTTCCTCCATCCAACGCCCCCTACAACCAGCCACACTCTCACTGACCCAGAGCTTCTTGGGTGGAAGTGATGGATTATCCTCCTTACAGAAAAGCACAGGGTTAATTCTACATTCGAAGTCTGCCTATTACCTTAGGGTCAGTACAGAAGGGGGTGGGGTAGGGGAGGAAAGGTTGAGTGACAGTTTTAGGACAAGAAAAAAAGAAAAAGAAAAAGAAAACATCTAAGTGTGACCATCAGAGATACTCTGCACTATTGCTCCCCCTCCTCCACACACACAGGATCAGTCAGGGACCAATTAAACCAATTCTTCTTCACTTTAGGGACAGCAAATTCATTCCTAGAAGAGAGTGCCCATCAACTGTGATAGATTATCTATCAAGAGGGGCTTCACTAATCTCACTTCTTCCTTTAATAGCCCCACAGAAGCACACAGGGCACACTTGCAGAGGGCAGCTCATCATGTCTGGGGGGTCAGGATTATACACAGCCTTACTACAGGCACTTAACAACAGGGCTCCTCTCCTCAGCACCCTTCTCTCCGAGAACTAGCCTCTCCCCGTGCCCTGCCCCTCCCCAGCCCCTGGGATGACCAAACCAAGGGCAGCCACCACACTGACCAAGCTGAGGCAACCAGATTCTCTTTGTCCAGAATTTGTAAGTAGACACAGGGATGCAGCCTCTGATGGTCACTGAACTTAGAAGTAGGACTGCTGGGGGCAGGGGTTGGGGGTTGGAGGGAGGCTGGGGGGAGGTGCTATTTTTCACCAGGAGCTCGGAAAGCAGAGATGAGAGGGGAAAAGCAGGGCCAGCAGACAGAGAGAGGCACTGACAGACAGATGAGGAGAGACAGGCAGACCACAGACACAGAGAAAGGCAGAGTGAGACACACAGGAAGACAGACAACACATACATGCAATAAAACAGTGCCAGAAGCAAAGTAACAGATGCTCAAAGAGAGACAAATCAGATGGAGGGGCCCATGGGGGTGGGCAACCTGGTGGGGTGAATGGAGGACAGATGGATCTCTGCCGCGACTGAGGCCCTGCCAGGTTCCAGCTGTGCCTCCAGCATCCTGCCCACGGGCTCTGTGAGCTACCCCTGCGTCAGTCCAATAACATTCCCCCTTTCCTCATCCAGTTTCAGATTCCATTTTCAACATATGAAATTAGGAAAGTAATTCTGAATAACAAAACCCAATGAGAGGAGGGATTGGCAAATTTTGACACATGTTGATAGCGGTATAAATAAAAATGTTTGGGAACCTATTTAATGATTGTTATCAAAATGCTGTAAAATAGTCTTACCCTTTGACTCGAGATTCATAATAGGGGAAAAGTGGGAACCACCTTAATGACCAACAGTAGTGGAAAAGTTAAGCAAATCAAGACTAGAATATATTTTATACAATGAATAATATTGTTTCTAAAGATATTTTTGAAGAATATAACGTAAATTATTCGTGTTCAAAGAAAAATACTAAATATAGAAGTGCACAGAACTATATAAAAATGTATACTGGGGACTTCCTAGTGGCGTGGTGATTAAGAATCCACCTGCCAATGCAGGGGACATGGGTTCAAGCTCTGGTCCAGGAAGATCCCACATGCTGTGGAGCAACTAAGCCTGTGTGCCACATCTATTGAGCCTGCGCTCTAGAGCTCGTGAGCCACAGCTATTGATCCCATGTGCTGCAACTACTGAAGCCCACAAGCCTACAGTCCATGCTCCAGAACAAGAGAAGCCACTGCAATGAGGAGCCCGTGCACCACAATGAAGAGTGGCCCCCGCTCGCCGCAACTAGAGAAAGCCCATATGCAGCAACGAAGACCCAATGCAGCCAATAAATAAATAAATAAATTTATTTAAAAAAATTAAAATGCATATTGAAAATAAAAATCATAGGAAATGTTCAAAGAGATAATAGGGGCTACATTTGGATGGCAAATTAAAGGGGGTTTTCCCCTCTCTTTTTTCTTTTCCCATAAATTTATTTATTGGCTGCATTGGGTCTTCGTGGATCACTTCTAAGACAGAATAGCACACCTGGAGTTACTGGAAGATAAAAAGCTTATTCTGTTTCTTAAATGATCCTTAAATAGCTCTTGGGTGAAACCTTATCAGCCCTCAGTTTTGCACTGGTGTGATGATGAGGCAGACACAATTACTAGGTGGGCTCCTATAACAGGGCTTGGTATGCACTGGTAACTAGAACCTATCATTTCTTTATGTCTAGAACAATTATCCTCCAGGTGTTCTGAACTGAGGAATACGATAGCAATCTATTTGTGGCTACAGAAGCAGTGTTTACTGGTGATGGACAACAGTTCATAAAAAGCTCTCCAGTTTGTGGTTTGAACAAGTCAGTTCATGTCACGTCCCTGTTCAAATTTTTTCAGTAGTCACTCATTACCTACAAATAATAGACGATCTTGCTGCAAATCGGAATCACCCATGGACATTTTCTTTTCTTTTCTTTTGGCCATGCCGCAAGGCTCATGGGATCTCATTTCCCTGACCAGGGACCGAACCTGGGCCACAGCAATGAAAGCCCAGAATCCTAACCACTAGGCAACCAGGGACCTCCCATCCCTGGACATTTTAAAGAAAAATGCACTTACGTCCTCATCCTGAAGATGGTAATTCAACCGTCCTGGGATCTAGGTACGAACACTTCTTAAAAAGCCTTCCAGGTGACTAAAATGCACCAGGTTGAGAACTACTGACTTACGAGAGGAAGTCTCAAGTCTTTTGTGCTACCCACGAGCCTTGATTCCCATAACTATCCACCTCACGTTTCCCCTTCCCGCAACCAATGCACCTGCAGTTCCCCACAAACCATCCCTGAGCCTCTGCAGCAGCCACCCACCCCCAATGTACACATGGCAGAGTAGACACCCTCAAGGTTGTGGCTCCAATGACGTTTTCTATCCACACCTCTCTAACATTCCCAGATACACAAAAGAAAAAGAGAAAGGAATCTCAGCATACCACTACAGAAGATCATCAAATCACAAAGGAAGGGAGCAAGAGAAGAAAAAAGGAACAAAGGAATTACAGAACAGCCAGAAAACAATGAACAAAATGGCAATAAGTACATACCTGTCAATAATTATTCTGAATGCAAATGGAATAAATTATCCAATCAAAAGACAGAGTGGCATGGCGCAATGAATTAAAAAAACAAGACCCATCATTACTCTGCAAACGGAAACCAAGAGAAAGCTGGGGTAGCAATACTTACATCCAACAAAACAGACTTTAAGACAAATGCTGTAATAAGAGACAAAGAAAATCATTATGGAATGAAAAAGGGGTCAGTCCAACAAGATGATATTTATAAATATTTATGCACCCAGCATAGGAGCACCTAAATATATAAAGCAAGTATTAACAGATCTAAAGGGAAAAAGAGACAGTAATACAATAACAGTAGGAGACTTTAATACCCCACTACATTAATGGATAAATCATCTAGACAGAAAATCAATCAGGAAACACTGGCTTTAAATGACACATTAGATCAAATGGATTTACCATTCCCAGGCAGGCACACACCAGGCTCCCCTTGCACATACTTTATTCTAGCAACTGTATTTCATACAACGAAAAATTTTGTTTGCATGTCTGTCTCCTTACTGAATTGTAAGCTTCTGGAGGGAAGACACTGTTCTTTTTCATCTTTATATCCTGCAGCCTCACAAAATACCTGTCATATGATAGGCACTTAATAAATTTCCAGTGAACTACCTAATAAATGTACCATGTGACAGCAATGTAGCCAAAAGTGTAACAAAGAATACTGATGACACTATCTTGTTTTAGCTGAGCAAAAGAAAACTTGAATGAATATAATCACTAATTTTCACTCAATTAGATTCTCCATTGTGCGCCTTGGGTTCTAAAAGTTACTTAATAATCCTCAAGTACACTAAAAGAGAAAGCCCTTGGGAATCTTTAATTCAGTTAGAAGCAATGCTGCTTTCATCTTATGTCTAGAACTCATTTCAAGGGGACCCACACGACTTCAATTCTAGCCTTAGATATTGCTGGAAGAACTCTGAAGGAAGCTGGCAGGGGAGTTGGCAAGATGAAGATATACTGTATGTGCAGTTTTGAGTTTTCTGAATAGCATTTTGCAAAGCTACAGGCTTACAGGATTTAAAATATGACTCAGAACACCAACTGGGATGCCAACGTTTTTATTTTTAGTTTTTTCTAGCAGAGAATATGGCTATAAATTCAACCTACTCAGTCTACAAATCCTCTAAACTTCCTCCTAGAGAACAGAAAAACACGTGGCATTTCTCCGGGTATTATTTTATTTGCATGTGTAGTTAGTTATGCTGGTAAAACTTTGGTAAAGAAGAATTAATAATGGAAGCTCTAAATGATTCCCATGATTGCTGCTTAAGGTGACAAAATTTCCTCAAGCACAGAAGAAACTTGCTCATGGAAATGTGTACATGCAGGTGTTCAGTTTTTTCCACAATGGTATGCTGGCTTGTAGTTACACGTGTTCTCAGACAAGCGGCAAGGGGACAGGAACAGAAGGACCACAATTTTGAGAGAGAAAATGGGACCAGAGAAAATTCAATGGCATGGTAAAAATATTTTATGCTTTACACCATCTGTGCTTTGCGGTTCAGCACCTTCTCATTATCCTGCCTCTTTAAAAGACAAATCACTTTATTGAGGTATAATTTACATACAATAAAATGCCCCCTTTTAAGTGTACACTTTGATGACTTTTGACAAATGTTTATGTCTGTATAATCGTAACTTCAAGCTACATGTAGAACATTTCCCTCACCCAGAAAGTACCCTCATGCCCTTTTGCAGTCAACTCCCACACCCCACCTCTCATTTCTATCACTAGGATTAATCTTATCTGTTTCAGGACTTCATATAAATGGAATCATGCAGAATATGCTCTTTTTGTTCCTGCTTCTTTCTCTCAACAATGTTTCTGAGTTTCAGCCACCACATTGCTTATATCAGTGGTCCCTTCCTTTTCACTGCTGAGTAGTATTCCACACAATAAACAAATATACCACAATTTGTCTCTTTACCAGTTGATGAATGTATGGGCTGTTTCCAGCTTTCAGTGGTTATAACAAAGCTGCTATGAACGGTTGTATATAGGCCTTTCTTGGGTAAGTGCATAGAAACAGAACTGTTAGGCCAAAGGGAAGCGTGTTTAATGTCAGAAATGGCCAAATTGTTCTCCGTGTGGCTGTGCCTTTTTACACGCCCACCAGCCACCCCACCAGCCATGCCTGACAGCTGCAGCTTGCTCCACATCCAAGCCAGCACATGGTAAGTTTCAGCCATGCTGGCGGGTATGCAGGTTTACCTCACTGTGGTTTCATTTACACAGGATAAAATCTATGTCCTTCAACTTTCAGCCGTTTCTTCTTTCTACAGAACACAGGCAACATGACGTAATAAAAGATCACTGGGTCCGTTTCTGGACTCTTGTATTTTGTCACTTTGTCACTAAATGGTTGCATAATGCTATAAAGACCACCTATCCTGACCTCAATTTTTTCCTAGCTATAAAATGGTTAAGTCAGGCCAAATGAGACATATTCTTGCTCTAAACAAAAATGAATATAAATGAGTTTTGTCGAAAGCAACATATTCCGTTCATAATAGTTAAGCATTATTTTTGTATAATGTCCCAAAGTTTTCAAAGAGATTTTGTACATATCCTGTTTAATGCCAAAGGAATCATTCTCTCAAAACACCACACATTAACAAACAAACAAACAAAAAAAGGAAGAACTCATCAAGAAAGAAGATTTTATTTACCATAAGGCTCCCTCTTCTGCCTGGTACTTCAAAGCCTCTCTGCCAAATCAGTGAACCCTAACACATTCCCTTTTCACAGTCATCTGAGCTTAATTCCAAATTGTACCTGTTTTTTAAAAACCTTTATGATTCAGGGACTTCGCTGGTGGCGCAGTAGCTGAGAATCCACCTACCAATGCAGGGGACATGGGTTCAATCCCTGGTCTGGGAAGATCCCACATGCTGCAGAGCAACTAAACCTGTGCGCCACAACTACTGAGCTCTGAGCCGACATGTCTAGAGCTCGTGGTCCACAGCAAGAGAAACCACTGCACTGAGAAGCCTGCACGCCACAAAGAAGAGTAGCCCCCCCCCCCACAACTAGAGAAAGCCCGCGCACAGCAACAAAGACCCAACACAGCCATAAATAAATAAATAAATAAATAAATAAATAAATAACACCACCCCACCCCACCCCCCCAAAAAAACCTTTATGGTTCAGAAAGCATAAATAATCACCTTTGGTCATTTATGTTTTGCTCACTAAGCTTTAAATTGTATGGAGTGAATCAAACAGCAAATCATAGGGTTTCATTTGCTATTTTGCCTTATGCATATTCAGTATTTCTCTACTATTGTTAAGCCTCACATATCTAGCAATGTGTGGAAGCCAAGCAAATTCCAAGTTAGTCCTCATCCTTTGGGTTCCTATAAGGCAAGGTAAGGATAAGGTAAAGGTGAAGGCAAAGTTAATGATAAAGGCAGGAAAATTCCATACATTCTTTATGAGGAAACTTAAGGAGTCAGAAGACAGGGTAAATGGTGATCAAAGGTGAAAGGGAATGCACGGCAAGACATTAAAGTAAATTAGTTTTCAGTTCCAAAGAATTATGTGCATAAAAAAAAACTGCAAATAAAACAGCTGGTGTTCAGAGAGGTTGGAGCGGGGCTGTGGTGGGGAGAACACCACTTTCTATCTTCGATTCCCGTCTAAACAAACAAATTACATATTGCCTACCCAAGATACAGATTACACTTAACAAAGGTTTCCTATATCTTGTTCCAAAGACATCTCAGAATATGCCAGCAGAAATAGAATAAACCTTTTACTGCTGACAGTAGAAAAGACATGGGCTTCAGTGGGAGGTCTATTTCAATATGAATGGGGAAAGTTGAGTCGCAGCTTAAAAAAGATCACATTACATATGAAAAATATACAGTGTCCTTCCAAGGGCCTTTTACCTATTGGGGAAATGGAAAGGAATTCACCCACCATCAATTCAGTTGGCCATAAACCTTTCCTGGGTCACTAACTTCTTTACAAATCTGAAGAGAGATATGGTCCAGTCTTTCCAGAAAAACATCATATGGCTTTGCACAGCCTCAAGAGGTCTAGCTCCATGAAGGCCTTCCATGGAGCCTTTAGGGTTTAGGGACCCTAGGTTTAGAAGGACCCCTGATGAAATAAATTCACCAGTGAGATTTTTGCTAACAATAATTCAAATATGACCTATATCCAAACAGAGGCTGACAAGTCTCTCCTAATCCAAAGCCCAAATACACACCTGGTAGACTATGAGCATGACTTTTGGAAATTCCAAAAATCATTTAACAGTCTCACAGGAAGCAATGTTCAGAGGTACAAAGTGAGCTGTGGAAATGCTCCCAGAAATCCATGCCCAACCACTGCTGAGACGGAGGAGCAGTCACCTGAGTGGGTGGTGTCAGAGCCTCCCATTTCTAGAACAGGTCTGGTCTAAAAGGAGAAATCCTTATGGGGCACAGGGAGAGGAGAGCAAATGGCCAGCAAAAAGTATGCGAGCAGACTGATACGTGTGACTTACTTTGGAAATATTCAGAACCAGAGGTGAAAAAGGACAGTCTGGGCTGTAAGGCAGGTGCCTGCCTGTGGTAGGTAGAATAATGGCCCCCAAATAGACCCACATCCTAATCCATGCAACCAGTGAATGCTACCTCATATGGCAAAAAGGACTTTGCAGAGATATTAAGTTAGAGCCCTGGAGATGGATTATCCAGGATTACCCACACGGGGCCAGTGTCATCACAGGGTCCTCATAGAGAGAAGCAGGAGACTAGAGTTAGTAGAATGCAGTGCAATGAGACGTGATGATGGAAAAGGAGATGTGATGTGGGACCCTGAGCCAAGGAATGCAGGTAGCCTCAAGAAGGTAGAGAAAGCAAGAAGTAGGTTTTCCACACGAGCCTCCAGGAGTACAGCCCTGCTGACACTTTGATTTCAGACTTCTGACCTCCAGAACTGTAAGGGAACGAGTCTGCATTGTTCTAAGCCACTAAACGTGTGTCTTAAAACAATTTTGGTTGTAACAGTAGCAGTAGGAAACTCATACATTGCCCGCGGTTGTCCGCTTTTTTTTTTTAATGGGTTAGGAAATGAAGGAAAGTACAAAACAGCAGTACACAGAAAAATATCTTCTGAAGAGTGACAAATACCTCCATCAATAAGAAGTTATGTGGTACGATGGAAGCACACTGGACTCGGAGTTAGAAGAGCTGAATTCTCACCCTTGCTCGTCCGTGTACAGCTATGTGCCATCCATCAGGCAAGCACAACCTCCTTGGGGTCTGATGACTGATCTTTAAAAGGAAACAGACTACACAAATTATAATGTCTCCTTAACACAGGCCAGAGGACTCCCTCTACTGATTAGTCCTAACCAGTGATCAGTTTCCCCATTAACTAGTTCTTATATGTCTTATCTTCATCCCTATACCAGCCTGTGAGGCTGGCCACACTTTCCCTATTTCAACCTAAAAGAGGTTATGTCATTTGCCCACCATCACCGAGATTCGAATGCAGACTTGTCTGACTGCGGTCTCCTCCTTATCCACCATGCTGTGCTGCCTTGCCTGGTCAAGGTTCGCACTGTGGGTCTATGGATCTGAGACAGCTTAGAATACAAGAGCAAGAAAAGACCACCACCCAAACCAGGTTCATGGACATGCTGGAGAAGGTGAAAGAAACGGGGGATGGAGGGTAGGGAGACCAAACTGCCTTACAGTCAAGCATTTTTAAATGCTAGAAATTCAAGAATACATTTTCTGGGTTCACTTTTTTTTTTAATTTATTTTTATTTACTTATTTAATTTATTTATTGGCTGTGTTGGGTCTTCGTTGCTGCACACGGGCTTTCTCTAGCTGTTGCAAGCAGGGGCTACTCTTCGTTGTGGTGCGCAGGCTTCTCACTGTAGTGGCTTCTCTTGTTGTGGAGCACGGGCCCTAGGCACATGGGCTTCAATAGTTGAGGCACATGGGCTCAGCAGTTGTGGCTCACGGGCTCTAGAGCACAGGCTCAATAGTTGTGGCTCACGGGCTTAGTTGCTCCGTGGCATGTGGAATCTTCCCAGGACAGGGCTCGAACCCGTGTCCCCTGCACTGGCAGGCGGATTCTTTACCACTGCGCTACCTAGGAAGTTCTGGGTTCACTTTTTAACACAAAAGAAAAATGTCAAGACACTAAGTGGCCTCAATGGGCAGACATGCCACTGTTCTGTAAGGCAGGATGCTGTATTGCAAACCAGTGACCCCTCCTTCCCTCACATTGCGATTCCACACTGGGACCATGCTGCCACAGCAACTCCAGTCTTCACAGTTCATGGGAGGAGAATGGAAAGGCTGCCGCCCAAAATAGTTTCATAAGGCCAGCAATGATTCATGGAGGAATAACAAGCCAGGCAGGCAGCCGCCTGCAGACCTGGGCCCAGCTGAGAGGGGGTTTCACAGCTCAAGGTTAAAATGGAGAATAAAGAGGACATTCATCACATGTGTTCAAGGAGGGAAAGCTCATTAATGCCACCTGCAAACTCCTGAAAAGGGAGTCAAATATGTGGCGATTCCACTTGACAAGTTACTAACACTGGCCCAGAGTTCAAAAGCAACAGACCCGTGAAGGTTAAAAGCAACCATGCAGACACAGCCCTTTAGAACATTCTCTCTCTCAATGGACTCTGATTTACTCCCAAAATTTACTGAAAATTTTCATGGGCAAAACAGCCTGAAGTTTATGAATAGTTTAAAAGAAGCAGAACATGTAAAGGAGAAGAAAAACACCCAGAAAATGATAAAGACACTGACAAGTGTAGGCCAGTCTAAAAACCCAAGCTAGGTTTACCCCACAATACAGAACACTAACGTCATCAATGACATTGCTGATTATACTTTTGTTTCCAAAGAAAACTAATAGTTGAGCAAAATTTTAAGGATGTTATGCAAAAGAAAGATAATTTACTTTTCCATAATTCATTTATTTTAAATTCCAGTTTAGGCAAGCATTTGCAAATGCTCCCAGTTCTTATCCAAGGCCAATGTTTACATAATTAGTTATGAGAAGAGAAAAGAAACAGATGGGTAATTTATAACGTTAATAACTATCTGCTTTTGCTATCAAAATTTGAAATTTCAGCCAAAGATACCTATATAAATTCATATATATATATATGAGAATTACAAATGGCATAAATAGAAAGAGTAAAACGATAAACTCTAAGGTTTGTTGGCATTACATAGGTTTAGTCTGTAAATAGCTCCATGGATAAAATAAGAAAAGCAAAGTTTAAAAGAAGGAAAGGACAGAATGCAATGGGCTGATAGAAAAGGCAGACCATATGCGTAATTGCTCTAAAAGGAGAATCTGAGAGAAAGTCAATTTTTCTCAGCTGGAATCAAAAGTAAGTGTGGGAGAAAATAAGATCATGTGAGAGCAGTGTTTTATGTGTAAAAAGTTCAATCTCATCATTTCAATGCAGGCCTCATTCGAAAAGCACCAATATCAATTACCTCAACAAATTTTTATTCAAATATTACACAAATAAACACAGCATACTCATCACCAATCTTACTGACAAGTGTAAGTCTTCTCTGCTGGATATGAGAAGCAATAATGTTTTCACTATAATCTTTCCATGTATCTGAGTTAGAAGCTTTAATGACAAATAACCTAGTTCCTTGGATCAAAGACAACATTGTCAGTAATAAAAGTGAAATGAAAACTGTTGTCAAAAAACAGCAACAAGAATATGTGTAAATTTTTCAAAGGAAGCTGAGACATGAGTACAAAACTGTATTTAGGGCTAACTTTTCCTCTCACAATATACAAAAAAAAAAATTCTTTTAATACAAACTTTAATGACCACAGACCCTGCACTAAAATTATGTAAAAGGGTTCCAAGGTCCTCGAGATGCACAAGACAAAGATCCTGCTCTTAACAAGGTCAAAATTACAATACACCAAGCCACATCCTTATACCACCAGTGAGCATAGAGTCTTGGGAGTACATGAAGGAGTCAATAACCAATTCTGCCTAGAAGCAGGAAGGTAGAAGGATTCTGGACAAAGACTGACCCTGGATCTGGTCCTTGAAAGCCTGTATTTGAGCTTCTGCCAAGTGAAAAAGGGGAAAGAGTTGAGTCATTTCAACCAGAGAGACTGCCTGCGAGCACAGGAAATTTGAGGATCTGCTGGAGAACAAGTATGCACAGGACAGGGAAGAAATGAAAGGAGATGATTCTAGAAACAATCTTGAACACCATGCTAAAAGTTTGGACTGCATTATTGCATACACAGTAGGAAAACCAAAGTTTTTTAAGCAGAGAATTAGATTGGTGGCAGTGTTGAAGATGAGCTGGAATGGAGAGAATGGAAAATAAATTATTGAGCTCTTAACAGTATACACCAGGTGAAAAAATAATAAGGCCCTGAATAGGGGCAGCAGCAGCAGCTGTAATAGAAAAGAATACTAATTAAATTTTTAATTGTATTTTTTTAAACTAAATAAATGGCATCATGCTTTATATAACCCACAACTTTTTGTTCAACACTATTCTTTAGATTTACACATAATGACACATGTATTTCTAGTTCTTTCATTTTAATAGCTCTATAGAATATAGTTGATTGAATACACAATCCATATCTTGTTCATGGACATTGAAGTCACTTCCAATTTTTTCTTTCTTTTTTGGCTGTACCACATGGCTCACAGGATCTTAGTTCCCCTACCAGGGATTGAACCCTGGCCCTCAGCAGTGAAAGCCCGGATTCTTAACCACTGGACTGCCAGGGATTTCCCTTCACTGCCAAATTTTTGCTCTAACAAACAGAGCACTGAACAGAGCATATATACTTCCCAGTACACATGTAGGAGACTTTTATATATCTGGAAGTAGAACCACTGGTTGATGAAGTTACAAGGTTTGAACATCTTAAACCTAACTATCATACTTCTTGCCAAATTATTCTCTTGGTTGTTCCAAATGATATTCCGCATCAACAAAATGAGTTTCCATCCGACATGTCTTTGCCCACAGCTGGCATAGTCAAATTGTTTACTTGAAACAAACCTATGAGTGTAGAATGAGTATTCTTGTCCTGGTTTTATATTATGTTTCCAGGATCTAGAGCTATTTCCAAAGTATAATCTATGAATTAGGATGTGGGTAGAAAGGGAAAGGGAGGAAAACTACAGAGTGTGCTGCTTAGGTAACAAGAATAGAAGTATCTGTTAGGAACTGTTAAAAACTACATTAAGCTACAATTAACAGAGAGACACCCCCCACACACACCCACACCCACACACACAAATGGTGGTTTAAATAAACTAGGGCTTACTTGCCATGTAAAAATCCAGAAGAAGGCATTCCAAAGCTGATTTGGCAGCTCTATGGTTATAAAGAACCCAGCATCTTTTTGTCCTAGATTCCATCTTCATCACTGCAGGGTCCAAGATGGCTTCTGAAACTCTAGACATCATTCAGATTTGAAGGCCAGAAGAAGAAAAGAGATATGGCAAAAAGGGCATACCTCCCAGCTGACAGAGATATGCCTTCCCTGGAAGTCTCACACAATACTGCTAAGTAACTCTCACTGGCCAGATTTTAGTCATATGGTCATACCTAGCTGCAAGGAAGACTCGATAATGAGGTTTTCTTACTGTTGTCTTTGTGTTTGTTTTTTTGAGATAAAGTGCCCGTGGGGCAGGGATGGGGGTGGGGGGGATTCTGTTACTAAGGGAAAAATATACAATGGGAGGCAACGTTCTTTGCCGTAGTAAATGATATGATAGAGGTCAGTATAGATGTAGATTTAAGAATGGTCAGCATACAAGTACCAGATTAAATCAAAGGAACAACTAAGCCCCAGGAAACACCACTGATCAAGAAGAGATGGTGAGGTGACTACACCAGGAAGGCTGAGATTTAAGAGGAAGAAAGAGGAAAAAATCAATAAAGGAAACCAAGATGTAGAGAATATTCAGAGAAGGAAGAAAATCAGTGCTCATAATTCAAGGAAGCAAAGCCTTTCAGCACTGAGGAGGCGGTTGTAGAAGCCACTAGTAGTTGTCTCCCCAGTAGCTATTCTCCCTGCACTTCATTGCTTCATTCCAGTTTTGTTCAGCTACAGAGAAGTTATATACTTGAGGGGAGCCTGGGATCTCCCCAACCCCAGGCTGCAAACCTTGACAATTCTAAACCTATCAGATAATCCCATTCCCCTGCCATTGCCTGGATGAGGCAAGGGCATGTGATGTGATCCTGGCCAGTGGGACCCCAGGATGTTTGGAGAGAAAATAAAGTTAACATGCTGTGAATAGCAGGGAGGCAAGACTAAAGAAACTGGGCCCTTCATGATGCTGTCAAGCCATGAATTAAGCCACTCTGGAACTGTCTTACTTCCACACTTCTTTCATATAGCCTTTATTTAAGTCGCTTCAACTTGGGTTTTCTGTTATTAAAACAGTCAATAGTATCAAAAGTCGTAGATAGGCCAGGAGGTCATGCGGAGGCCCTGAGAAACAGTTAGGATTTAGAATGGAATGACATCGTTCCAGCACTGAGTAGGGGAAACATCAAAAACTCTGGGGGCTGGCTGTATGTAAAGTTGGGAGGATTTCTTCCTAGTGACCTCAGTTGCTAGATAAAAGAAGGACAAGTTCAAATGCTGAGAATGGGGTTGTGAAAGAAAGCTGTATTCTTGAAGAGACTAATAAAGGTTTGGAATAGCTGTTCAAGGAAATGGGAAAGGTTATAGACAAACAGATCTCTAAGTAACATCAGGGGTTCTGTTATCCTTAAAATCACACATTCATAAGGGAGTCGGTAATCACATAGCATTATGGAGGGACTACAGTGTTGATTCAGAGTTGGAGAAAGAGATAAGTACTTCTCTAAGAAGATCAAAGGGATGAGGAGGTGACTGGTACCAGTGACAGATAATCACAATGGTTCCAGGTACATCAGGGAAGAAGTGAAGTGAGTGGGGGGAGGAACGGTCAGACAGAAAACAGGATGGGAATCAAGGGAATAAATTCAGAGTCAGAAGAACAGGTTTAGTGAGAGCAAGCAGACAGGAGAGAAGGGGCTCTGACCGAGGGAAGGATGTGTCAGAGATAACCATCTCAGGAGAGAAGGAGGGTGTGGGCACTGAGTGGGTTGCTGAGGTGTTATAGAAGGGAAGGTCACTGAAAGCAAGGAGATGAGGGGCAGTGAATGAGGACGTCAGATTGGTCCCCAAAATGGGCACCACACAGGCCAGGAGCTCAAAGGAGTCAGCTACAAACTGAGAACTGATGCCTCCCAACTGAACCACTCTTGTCAGTGTCTCTTATGGAAACGAACCCTTATGGAATCCAAAGATTCCTTAAGAAGGAGAACTCTGCTAGCATAGGCAATGGTTTCAAGCAGATAACCTCCTACATATGTATTCAAAATGTGGCCCCAAACGCTGAGGAAATCCTAGAAAACCCAGTCTATCATCAGACAACTCCTTCTAATTGGGTCTTCCTTTTTATGAATTTCCTAGTGCCCTTGAAGAATAAAGTAAGAGTGGAGACAAATAAATTGCATTTAAGATATTTCTTAAAGTTTCTGCTTCCAGCATTTCCCTTTTTTTCTCTTCCTACCATGACCTGCCAAGTTCAGGTAGCAATTATTGCTTCTCGCCTAGATGACTACAATACCTCCCGCCCAGCTTACCAACCAGTGGGCTCTCCCTGCTGAAGCCATCCATACAGTTTCCAAAATAATCCTCCTGGAACATCTCTCTGATCACGTCACTCCTCTCTGCAAAGATCTGCAGTGACTCATCATCGCCCAGAGCACAGGCTTTCAAGTCCAGCTCTTACAGCCCCTACATCCCACGAGATGGGTCAAGGTCTTCCCACCACAAAAATCAAATGATGCAATCTGTTCTCAAATTGCAGAAAGAAAAAAACATAGATGAAATAGATACTTTTCTCCATTTTAAGTTTCTGTCCCTGTACATTTTCATAACTTTTGGCATCAACTCTCACTTGTCCATAACAGCATCTAGTAGAAGACATATCTAACCTAACATAAAATAATATATTGTTATTTGAAGTGTAACACACATCATCACATAGAATTCTTCTACATGCAAAACTTGTAAACAGGGGCTTCCCTGGTGGCGCAGTGGTTAAGAATCCACCTGCCAACGCAGGGGACACAGGTTTGAGCCCTGGTCAGGGAAGATCCCACATGCCATGGAGCAACTAAGCCAGAAAGCCACAACTACTTAGCCCACGTGCCACAACTACTGAAGCCCGCACGCCTAGAGCCCGTGCTCCTCAACAAGAGATGCCATAACAATTAGAAACTCTTGCACCGCAACAAAGAGTAGACCCCACTCTCCCAACAAGGGAAAGCCCATGCGCAGCAATGAAGACTCAACGCAGCCAAAAATTAAATAAATAAATAAATAAATAAATCTTTTTTAAAAAACTTGTAAACAAATGATACACAAAATAAAATCCAACTCTGTAGTAGTGGCATTCAAGGCCCTCCCCAGTTCTGACCTAACCTTCCTTTCCAATGTTCTCTCTCACACTTTACTCCACTTATCACAGTTGGAAAGCAAGCTGGACTGTCTTCACAGTTATTTGTATCCACATCCATCTCTCTAGGGACACGCAGCTGTATCTTGCACATGTTTCTCTACGTAACACATATGCAATAAGAAGGAATAAGATTTCCTCCACAGACCCATTGCTTATCTGTGTGTACTCTGGACCCCACCAGAAACATACGACGAGTCCATCTGACCCGAGGAAACTTCCCTTAAAAATCTCAAGGCGTTCCTTGATGGAACTTTATAAAGAAAATAATGAGTTATTTGAAAAGAACAGAAATCACACAACATGGAAAACAATACCACATTTGCTAAATAGTCCATCTAAGTATAGACATTCTTGCATACAACTAATGTAATGAATACATAGTTCTAAATAAAGCTAAGAGGCACCGATCCTGACCACAGCATTAAGTACACTTGAAGCTGAGAACGACCAGATCCATGACTGTCCAGCCCTATCCAGACACTTTGCTCCTTTCATTTCCTGGATTTATAATTTATAACGGGACAGAGAAGAGGACATTACAATCCACACATTCCACCCTGAGAGTCATCGGAACAGGAACATCCCAATCTCAGGTCTCATCTACTTAACAAGAGAGAATTCAGAGTCCGTGAAATGCGAAAGCAGGACAAATGCAAAGTACAAACGTTTCTGCGTTCCTATGTTGATGGCCTTTTTCCTTCCTATTAGGTGAAAGTCTTAAGTTCCTTTTCTGAAACCTTGGAGGCCAGAAATATTTAGAATTAGTTTTTTGTTGTTTTTAATTTTAGAAAGATAATATGGTACATACATCATTTAATAACAGCTCTAAGAGGACCTGCAGCAGCATTTCATAGTTAACCACATCAATATTTTTCTAACAAAATGTATGAACATTCCTATTGACTTGAATAAAGACCATAAATAGCTTCATGTCAGTTTGGGTCAGACTTAGCCATTAAATGAGCGACGAAGGAAAAAAAAACAAAACAAAACCCTGTTGCTATTCAGATTTCATCATTGTGGTAAGAGACCAAATTACAAACAACTGTGCAATGCTGGCACTTAAGGAGGTGACCACCGCTACTGCTCCTTCTGCAAAGATAAGATACAATGGCAATGCCTGCCTAGAAAGGCTATTCTCTTTGTGGCTCACAGGCTAGAATGAACTTCCGGGTGAAATGTAACCTCAGAAAGTTTTCCCTCCTAACTTTACTTCTTCAATTTACTGGTTATTTGAAGCGCTACTAATTCCTCACCATAGTCTATCGCAGGCATGGCAGTATAGCCGTGCACCGTACGGCAGCCCGGGGTGACATGATTTAACCAACCTAGGCCACGTCCACAGCTGCGCTCACGCGGCCCGTGCCCTGTGTTCTATGGCGATATCCATGCTGAGGAATCTGACCCTCTGGTTCCAATGCTCTGGGTCCAACCACAGCAAATCACAGCACAGTGAGGGATACACGAATGCTCATGAACTAGAGGCACCTTTCCATATCTGCTTATTAACCTTACACAGGTTTAAAGGAAAAGACAGGATACATTTCAGTCTGTTCATTCGGTCATTTCATTCCAAAACACAAGTAACACAAATGGTTTCTAGTTTCTAAATTGGGCCTTCTCTGCCCAAAGATTCTGAAGCAGAAGAGGCCCACTCAGGACGTTTCTGGGACCCAGTTTCTTGACCCTCTGGGAGCTGGTGTTTAGTAAAAAGGAAGTTCATCACCATCAACTTTAAAAAAATAAATAAATAAAAGTGAGCAAAAATGAGCCAGAAGAAAAAAAAATGGGACATGTACATACCCAGAGATGTAAATTAAGTAGTCTGAAGACACATTTTTTGAAATACACAACTAAAGAAAATAGCCTGAAGGTGGTAAAAATAGTCATCAAGTGTTTATGTCAGATCTGTCCCATTAAGATGTCAGTTTGCATTTCCACTGATTAGGTTTCAGCATAACAAGGCACACCTGTATTTGGCTTAGTTTGGAGGAAACATAGCCCAATATTAAAAAAACAAAAACAGAAACCAAGCTCAATTCTTCTCCAAGCAAGATGTCACAAATTGCTCCCAGGCTCCCTCTAGACTTCCCTAAAGTCTTCTGAGTTGTATAGTTGAGAAAGCTGAATCCTTTTTCTCTTATCAATAAATAGAAAATGTCAGTTATATGCTCACTGTCTTTCAACAGTCATGAATTCCTTAAATTGCTGGGATGGGGACTGGGATTTACCAGGTACACTGATTCACATGATCTCTTCCTTTTGGAAGACAAATGCCATTATTTCCCCTAGTCCTCACCTGCAACCTTCAAAATTACCCCTGTAGCAAAGCAGGAATTCACAACCAGAAATTTATCACCTCAAATCTTATTTCCATAGCTTCTATATTTGCTTTTGTGGAATCTTCTAATTACCTAAATAAGAACATACTTTTCTAAGAATTCCATTAAGCTAGATAAGATCAGAGTTAACACTATAGCTCTATATTCATGCATATCTCCAAGGAAACCCATCTAATATTAGAGCCATGCTAAGAAAGATTCAATTTTGAAAGAAACCAGGCAAGTAGAATTTAATAAAATGGAAATTTGACTCTATGAAAAGCTTTCACATTCCCCAATGTTGCCAACAGCTTCACTATGACATAACTAAATTGGGATGGACTATTGAAAATGTCATTACCCAGAATAAATATCATAAACATATGTGACTTTGGTTGGTCCATTCTGAATGTTCCTGGACATTTATCATTGTACTTCAGGGAAGCCAATTTATGGAGTTCATCTTGTGTTCCAAGCTAAACATCAACTAGAAGAGATAATAATAGTTAAATTAAGAATTCTTTACTCAATCAGTCTTCCCAGCATGGAGAGGAGGGATGATTGGATTCTTTATATTCTAAAATATGACACTCTGGTTACAAAAGTGGCTGTAACATCTCCCAAATTTACTATGAAACTTGGAGCAAGAGCTTGTGTTTTCTTATTCGCATTAAGCTTAATCTGACTCAATAACTGAGACTACCATGGTGATACTGAGAGAAAAACTTTAGGTGTTTAAACTGTTATGACAATGTTAAAGAATTAAAATGTCAGTAAAGTGAATGTTCTCCCTCCCAAAAGAAAAGGAATGCCAAGAGCTCCTCTGTATCCTCCTATCTGAAGGTTTGTCCCACAAAATGGGATTTGTGTTCATACTTTTGTGTTCACCTGGCAAGGTACCTAACTCCTCCATGTGGCCCTTCTTATTCTCTCTAATAGTGACATTTCAAATGAATGAACAACCTGCATCTACAACGTTGTCAAAAATATTTTAGAAACCATAAAACATGAAGCAATGATTCTGGCATGACAAGTCAATGTCTGATTTTTTTTCCCTGATAAATTCCATGATTAGCTTCTTTTTTGTATTTGAACAAGCAGCATCCTTAAGCCAAACCATCCACTGCCGGAGTTATCTGATAAACCTCATCTAGGCACTCCTTGATAACAGACAAAAGAAAATCCACTTTATTTCAAATCTAGCACCATTTCTCTTCCACATGATAATCCTTCCTTCCTTCAAGCAATTCTTTTTTCCAGGCCCAGGCCAAACATCTCCCATCAATTCACTCACTCTCTCACAACATGGTTTCCTGCCCCTTCCCTACCCTGGTCACTCCTCTAAGGACAGCCTCCATTGTGAGTACGTGCTCTGACCACCCAACATAGTGCCCTATATCTATTCACTCAACAAAGGCTTAGTGAGCACCAGCTATGATTCTAGGAACTGGGGATACGTCACTGACAAAGTCACTGTCTCTTGAAGCTTAGCACCTAGGACAAGGCCCAACACAAATTAAGCACTTGCTAAATATCTGTTGAAAACATCTCTCATGAAATGCAGTACCTGAATTTGAACACAATGATTCCAAATATGATTTAAGGGGTTGAATGTGGCACACTCAGATGCGGTGAAATAATCACTGGCAACAAAGGAAAAGGAAAAACTAAAAGTATGCATGAGACTTCAAAAGCTGAGCAGCTTCTCTGCAACTCACTGTGTAGCTAAAGGACATAACTACATTAATCACAATGTAAGATATAGGTGTTCGCTGTCCTGAAGTTGTTCAAATTATGTCTACACTCTCTTAAAAAATGTAGATAATAGATTTTAGAGAGAGGCAAGACACAGTTGATTTATATTTTATGTCTTAGTGCTTGTTGCAAGTACTACTGCTATGTAACAAATCACAGTAGCAACTTTGGGACAGTTTTGTTTGTTTTACATTTTGGTCACACTGCATGGCAGGTGGGACCTTAGTTTCCCGACCAGGGATTGAACCTGCACTTCTGTGGTGGAAGCCTGAAGTCTAAACCACTGGACTGCCAGGGAAGTCCCCACAGTAGCAACTTTAAACAACTATTTTATTTGGCTCATATTTTGGGGTGTCAAGAACTTAGGAAAGGTTTCGCTGGGAGCTTCAGGTTCAGGGTCTCTCAACTGCCTGCAATCAGATGCCAGGTGGGGCTGGAGCCATCTGAAGACCCACCTGAATGGGTGTCAACACAGCTCCCTCATAAGCCTGGCAGTTGGTGCTGGGTGTCAGCTGGGAGCTTGGCTGGGGTCGTTGACTGCAGCGCCTATGCATGGCTTCTCCAGCATGGAAATCTCAGAGCAGTCACATTTCTGTACAACAGCTGGCTTTCCCAGAACTAATATTCTAAGAGAAGCAGGGAGAAGTTGCGTGTCTTTTATGACCTAGTATTGGAAGTCATAGAGTGTCATTTCTGCCATAATCTATTGGTTGAAGCAGTCACAAGCCAACTCATCTTCAAGAGGGGGGTACACAGACACCCACCTATCCCTGTGAGATTTCTAGCCATTTTTTCAAAACCGCCTCAGTTCTCAAAGGGATAAGTTTCAATTATTTTTAAAAGGTGGATAGGTAGACTGCTACATTCTAAATAAGAGTCTTTCCCAGGGAAATATTATCTGTTACTTTGTTCAAGCCAAATCTCTTCTGTTGTTAAATAAGCTAAGCTTAACTAACTGATTAGCTTAACAAGAGAGTCACATAACAGCTTTTGGACTTTTGGACTCTTAAGTAACAAAAGGTCACACAAGCACAGGAGTCCTGCCCATTTCTTAAGGGCAGGCTCCGGGGCCTCCTTACCTACTCCAGGTGGCAGTGATTTCTCCCTCTGCTGCTCTGCTCACTTCACTGGTCACAGCTCACATCACTTGGATTGGTGAGTTGCAGTAGCAGGTTGGGGGAGGGGCAATGTGAGAGAGGGAGAGTGACTCCATCTATATCATTAGCTTTGTGAGGGTAAGAACTGCCTTAATTCTTTCTCTTCCCCCACTGAACCCAGCAGGGACCCAAGAAAGGTTTCTTGCTTGGCTTGTGCTCAAAGTAAAATGAGCCATACTGTTCATTATTCTTGCCCCATTCATACCTTTAAATCACTAAAACAAAAAAGATAAGCTATATCACAGGAAGCTGAACCACTGAGTTCTAGGGAGACTTAGAGGTGTCCAAAAACAAAGGCAGGAGGTCCCCATCCCTGATGATGGTCAAGTCAAGGTGTTTTGAGACGATTAAGCCATCAGACAGAGGCTGGACTTGAAGATTTCTAAGGTCCCTTCCAAGTAAGACTTCCATAATTCAATAACGTGACATAAAATAAAAGCAAAACTGAACTCATATATGGGTGAAATGTTAACCATTCACCATCCTGTGGGAAAACATTCAGAAGTCTTTCTGAAACCTTGAAAATGTTACTAAAAGTATGTGGGCAGAGCAACTGGATGCAGGATGTCCTCTTGAGCAGCGGAGGAACTAAGGGTGCGCTGGGCGTGGAGACCATGGGGGCAGAGGCTACCAGGGAAACAGAAAATTGACCCTCTCTGGGGGCACAGCCCCTTCCTCACTTGCACACCTCATATCACCCTGTTTGGCCCCGGAGGATGGCTGGTTAGCCAGAGACGGGTAAGATTCCTCAGGAGAGGAACAACCTAAGACAGGCACAGTCACAGAGGGGCCAACAGGGGTGGGGCACAGACCCTTACTCCTTCTGAGAGAGGTCTCCTGCCCCCAGGGCTGCTTTGCTTTCCATACCCAGCTCAAATCGGACCCAGGAGGCAAACAAAGATCACTGCCCCCAGTCATGTGAGGCCTTTGTTTGTTTACTTCAAAGATAAGTTTTTTTTTAAATTTTATTTATTTATTATTTTGGGGGGGTACACCAAGTTCAATCATCTGTTTTTATACACATATCCCCGTATTCCCTCCCTCCCTCAACTCTCCCCCCACCTTCCCTCGAGTCCCCCCCACCCTCCCCGTCCCAGTCCTCTAAGGCATCTTCCATCCTCGAGTTGAACTCCCTTTGTTATACAACAACTTCCCACTGGCTATCTATTTTACAGTTGGTAGTATATATATGTCTGTGCTACTCTCTCACTTCGTCTCAGCTTCCCCTTCACCCCCCGCCCCCTCCCAAACCTCGAGTTCTCCAGTCCATTCTCTGCATCTGCGTCCTTGTTCTTGTCACTGAGTTCATCAGTACCATTTTTAGATTCCGTATATGTGAGTTAGCATACAATATTTGTCTTTCTCTTTCTGACTTACTTCACTCTGTATGACAGACTGTAGGTCTATCCACCTCATTACATATAGCTCCGTCTCATCCCTTTTTATAGCTGAGTAATATTCCATTGTATATATATGCCACATCTTCTTTATCCATTCGTTTGTTGATGGGCATTGAAGTTGCTTCCATGTCCTGGCTATTGTAAATAGCCATAATCCCAAACCATAATCCCAAAAGAAACATGTACCATAATGTTTATTGCAGCACTATTTACAAAGATAAGTATTGTGGGATGAAACTGGGAGTGTCAGACCCTTAGGCTATGCTGAGAGCTCAATAAAAGCAACTTGAGATCAATCAGCAAGGCTCTTGATCCTAGAGGTCTTGAGTGCCCCCCCCCCCCGTCCTATCTTTCTCTTAAATCTGTGTCTGTGTTTCTTTAAGCTTGTGGCACCTGTCACTCACCCCGAGAGTCTCGGAGCTGGTCTCGGCACCATCCTCCTTCCAAAAATGTATTAAAATAGAGAAAAAGACACCTAGGAAACTGAATAAAACCCTTCAGGTGTAATGCAATGGTCCACAGAAGGAATCCACCCACAGGATATATGCAGCCTGGCTTTATCAGAAACCACCTGCTGTTTTCACTCCCCCATGGCTACTCCTGAACGTTAACATACTCTGATTTCACAGAAAATACCTTTCATCAGTTACTATCAAGGAATGAATCTCAAAGTCACATTTTAGAATTAGGTTTTATCCCTAAATGTACCAACAACTTATATGTGGAGGGAGGAGGTAAAATATTGCCTAATACATCTAGGAGTCACTATTTCTGAGTAGATAGCAGGATATTTCCTCATGTGAAGCAAAGGATATTTTAAACCACAATTCGAACATTTAAAATAAGCTATCAACTAAACCATAACCTGAACACAAGTAATAACTAGGTTCTGTGACAGGTGCTGGTGATCTGACAGTGGACAGGCAGACACTATAACGGCCCCCGAAGAACTCCATCCACTCATGATGCATCAAAGATGCAAGAGACTGTATCACAGATTAAACTTTAAGAACAACAAGGAATTTTTAAAAAATCCAATTGTCACTCACTTCTAAATCTTTTACTGGAAATAAGAAAATCTATCAAATGACAAACAGCGAACTCACAGACCGATAGAGAAATCCCTTGAGCCAGAGCGAGCAAACAAGGACAGGTTACAGAGAATCACAGTCTCCAATAGCTACCAGAGACACAGAGAAACAGAAAACTATCAAGTGGTTTCAAGTCTGGAAATGTCACCTAAAAAAAAAAGTCTTCAGAGAAGACAAGGTAGCTGTTTCCAAATATTTGAAGTATTGTTGCACCAAAGACATCAAACTCATTCTACTTCAGAAGGTAGACTCAAAGCTTATGTATGGGTAGAAGTTAAAACAAGCAGATTTACCTTATCATTTAAAAAAAAAAAAAAAAAAAAAAAAGACCCTTCTAACAATTTGACAGCTCATAGCTGGAATGGGTTTCACAAAATGGTACTGAATTCCCTATCACTAAAGAACCTTTCAGACCTAAACGATGTCTGTCGACAAAGTTGTGTATATTACAGGATATGATGATGTACTGGATTGGATGATATTTAAGATCCCTTATTCCAACTCTAAGACTTTATTACCCATTTTGTGGAAGAGGAAGTCTCCTTCTTTGAGTAGATTATCCCCAAATCATCTATTAAGTCTTGAGATCCTCAATTCTACATCTTTATCTGGATCTTTGTCTGCCTAGGCCAATATTGAAGCTAGCTAGTCTCAATGAGTCCCTGTCATCAAGGGTGGGGAAGGGATCAGAAACATCTTAACTGGGAGGGCCTATGGGGGACTCTCTGGGAAAAAGCTTTTCTAAGATGCATACAAAGTGTACGGTTGCATATGATGCAGCAAAGGAGACCAGCTGTCCCTAGTGGCAATGCTGCTCCCCAGTCAGCAGAAACAGTTATTAACTGAGTAATATTCAGAAGGAGGCTATAGACCTAAAACTTTCATGATCTGTCAATGACTTACCAAGTCATGATTTCTCTGGGCCATTATTTCTTTCTTTTTTGTCAGTTTCATGGTACCAGGTACATTCTCACCATGAAAATATCATTAGTAATCTCACCACACTAGGGAGAATAAATGTTATCAGTGTGGTGTGCATCCACCTGGAGTGTATTGATCTGTTTATTTACATATTAATGGAACAGTCCACATATTGTTGCAAGTAATGTATTCTGCAGTTTTCACTTAAAACACATTCTGGGTATCTTTCCATGATAACACCTACAGCATGGCTTCATAGTATTCATTATATACTGTGTTTCATCTATTCTAGGAAATGCTTTTTCCTACATTTTGACATCTCTGATATTAGGTGTCTCACATTTAATGGCCATCATAGTTTACTTGGCAGCATGTTTTTCTTCCTTAGTGGTACATTTTCTTTCTTTGTGGATCTTACAATTAAGTCTCTGATTCAGTGATACAGTCGCCTGTACTTTATGTAATCAATCCACTTTTGGTATTGGCAGCAGACACTCCTGACGCCCCCTGACATACTCCCTCAGCCCAGCCCTGGTTTCAGGCTTAGCCCCGGTGGGGAGTTCCAAGTAGGGTGGACTCAGGCTGCCAGCTCCCACCACAGACAACACAGGCGTCTCCTTTGTTCTCCAGGGCCTTCTCTGAAGCTGAACACCAACTTGGTCTGAAGGCAACGGCAGCCCAGAAGTGTGGGAGCATCAATGGCCAAGATTATAATCTCAACCAGGTAGCTTCAGGGGTGGCTGTATCCATGCTCTCGCCTTCTATCTTTCCAAAGGAGAAATCTGGGAGCAGAATCAAGCCCCAAATGCCTATGGTACCAATCTTCATAACACACTCTTATATGGGCTTTTCTTTGATCCCTGCCTTTCTCCCTGCTCCCTCACTCCTGCTTCCTGGGATCCTTCCCAGATAAACAACTGCACTCAACTCCTTGCTTCAGGCTATGCTTTCAGGGGAACCCAAACTAATGTAGTGATCATTTAGGTTATTTCTAGGCCGCTGTTTCTCTATCTGCAAAAAGAGAACATGGAACTAAAATCCTTTCCAGATTCCACATTCTAAGACTCTAGGGGAACAAATATTGTATATTAAAGCATATATGTGGAATCTAGAAAAATGGTACAGATGAACCGGTTTGCAAAGCAGAAACAGAGACACAGATGTAGAGAACAAATGTATGAACACCAAGGGGGGAAAGCGGGGGGTGGGGGTGGGATGAATTGGGAGACTGGGATTGACATATATACACTAATATGTATAAAATAGATAGCTAATAAGAACCCGCTGTATAGTACAGGGAACTCTACTTCACTTTGCTGTACAGTAGAAACTAACACAACATTGTAAAACAACTATATCTCAATTTTTAAAAAAAGAAAAAATTTTTAAATAAAACCATTATTCTTATTGGATAATGGGCTAATTTATTCATTAAAATATTCTGGCTAATTAGGAAATGTCACATTTACCATGTACAGGATTTATTGTTATATAATATAGATCTGAATAAGTCACAAAATAAGAGAAGCACAATTAAAATTTTAATGTTTCAATTCAAAATAGCCATTATTAACGTAAATTAACATTTTATTCTAGAGATTTAGATGTCTCATTTAATCCTCTTTATGCTTTATTTGGGATTTAATAGTCTTTGTCCATTTTAATAAACTATTTTTTTTTTAAGAAAGACTCCAGGGGTCTCCTCCTTTTATACATCACAGTGAGGGTAACCTCTTCAACCTAGAGGAGCAAACTGCCCCTTTTTCCTGAAGCTCAGTGATCTATCACACCAACAAGCTCTGGTGTTATAAGACTAAGTTGCTAAACTTTATCGTAAATATAGGACCAGATCTTTCAAATGGGACAAAGAAGAAGAGAGGACCACTGAGAGATGCCATAGCTAGCTGCTGGGTGTTCTGCTTAAGAATCACGATAAGCACATTAATAAACTCACTTGACAAGTCCTCATCATAGAGATACAGCCCCAACTGCAGGGCCCGGTCTTCTTGAACTATTTAAATAGCCCCCCAATTTTCCAGTTCTTTGGCTCCCAAAGTATGTTTGTAAATTAACTGCTTGGTACCTGCAATTAGTTTTTCCCACAGAAACACTATTAGAAATGGTTACGTTCCCAAGCCAAGCCATTAAGAGTATTTAGTCTATAAAAGCACTTAGCACCAGCATAAAAGTTCCTAAGACAATACATAACTTGACCACACTCATTTCTTTACCAAAGAAAATATTTAGTAATGCAATCAAGGCTCTGGGAACAAATATTCATCCATATCAACACATATACACAAAGACACACGCAAACACACACAGACACACATACTGGTAAAAGGACATCCCTCAAGAATCAAAATGCCAGCACAGATATTCAAGTCCTTATAACTAGCCTTGATATCAAGCTAGACCAAAAACAACAACAACAAAACCTTAAGCTCGCCAAAGTGCTCAAAGGTTAAAGTAGAAACAACTGAATTCAACATGCAAAGTATGTAAAACTTCTTGGCCAAGGATAAGGGTAAAAGGAGGGAAAGAGGGCCATTCAGAACAAGTTTGCTCAGAATTAAAATGGTTATGTAATTTGGAACTTAGATCAACACAAAGGATGGTTTAAAGCCAATGCCCAACAGCTAAAAGTCAAGCTGCAAAATCATCAGAGATAAAACTTGAGTTGAAAAAAAAAACTGTTTCTTATTTACATAAAGCTAAGCCTTACACCTTAATTAATAGATCAAAGTTGCATTTACATGAAATTGTAACAAAGCCCCACAATTAATATTCGTTCTTTTAATATTTAAATCAACCACCACCACCCCTCAATAAAAAGACTCCCTGAATATTTGCAAATCACATATCTCATAAAGAGTTAATATCCAAAATATATAAAGAACTCATACAACTCAATAGCAAAAAAACAAACACTGCAATTACAAATGGGCAGGGGCACTGAATAGATATTTTTCCAAAGAAGACATACAGGTGGCCAACATGTATATCGAAAGATGCTCAGCATCACTAATCATCAGGAAAACACAAATGAAAACCACAAGGAGATATCGCCTCACACCTGTCAGAATGGCTATTATAAAAAAGATGAGAAATAACAAGTGTTGGTGAGGATGTGGAGAAAAGGGGACCCTCGTGCATTGCTGGTGACAATGCAAATTGGTGCAACCACTATGGAAAACTATAGAGGGTCCTCAAAAAATTAAAAATAGAACTATCATATGATCCAGCAATTCCATTTCTGGGTACTTTTCCAGAAAAAATAAAAATGCTAATTCAAAAAGATATATGCACCCCTATTAATTACAATAGCCAACAATGGGAACAATTTAAGTGTCCATCAATGGACGAACGGATAAAGAAAATGTGGTGGATGTATACAATGCAGTATTGTCCACCATAAAAATGATGGAAATCTTGCCATTTGCAACAACATGAGTGGACCTGGAGGGCATCATACTTGGTGAAATAAGTCAGAGGAAGACAAATACTGTATGATCTCATTTTTATGTGGAATATAAAAAAAGAAAGAAAGAAAGAAAAAAGAATAGATTAGTGGTTGCCAAAGATGGAAAGGGGTGGACAAATGGGTGAAGGGGTTCGAAAGGTACAAAATTCCTTCCAATTATAAGATAAATAAATCATGGGTATGTAACAATGCAGCATGGTGACTATAGTTAATAATACTGTATTGCATATTTGGAAGTTGCTAAGAGAATAAATCTTATGAGTTATCAAATACAAAAGAATGACTCTCCTAACACCAATTACTGATGATTGTGGCATCAAGGACTAAAAAGTGGGGAGGAGAAATGAAGAAATCTGGCATTGTAGAAATAACTGTCAAAGAAATCACATCAATAAAAACTTCATGTAAAAAATTTAATGACCCAACATATGTGGATCTGTAGGTGATCTTTTTCAAGTTTCCTAAAAATAAAAATGCCTTTAAATAAAAGTAACTCTTTGCTCAAGTGAAAAGTAAATCCTAACTACTTTTTCAATTGTGCATAGAGGGTTCATATTTAATTTCATATCCCTTCTGGTCAAAAAAGGGAAAAAATGAAAACTAAATGCAAACCAAAAAGGTCATTCAGTAATATTAAATATATACATAGAGTCCATGACCATGAATGTGGATACAAAAAACACAAAACACTTTTAGAGCTGGCTAAGAAATTTGGTTTACAAAAGCCAGACGACTATTAATATCTATGATCTAAACTTTATTACTGTACACACACACACACACACACACACACACAGCATTCTGTCATTTTCTTTTTCCCCAAGTCCCCTAGTTTACTGGTAAAGATGTACAAAGTGAGCTTAAAGAAAAAATATTCTTTCACATTTTTCTCTATGGAAGGGCTGACAAAAAGCACCATAGGAGAGAAACGTGTATTAATTATCCTCGTGGTTTGCAAGAAAAGCTCTTTATTAATTTCAGTCTAAACAAATATAAACAGACAAAACACTCGAGACACAAACCTGCTGCAAAAGCTCTCGCAAATCAGACATAACACCCACGGTACATCTTTCAGCTTGAATGAATAAACCCTTCCAGCGAGACCTCCAATGGTTTCATTTTTTTAAAACATAAAAGGGAATCATTTCATTCAAGCACGAATGAGACTGGAGAGAGCTTTTGTACCATTGATAGCAACACTTCTTGGGGATACGATTAATAGGATTATATCACCTAATAACTAAAAGAAAGAACAGGAGTGAATGTAGAGGGGCCTTTCATGCTTTGAAAAAGGAGCTCAGACATGGTAAAGTCTTAGAATGCAATAATCAAGAGGCACTTGAACTACCCAGGCACCAGTATAACACACAAAATCCTATTTGACAAGACTAATACTTGATTTGGGTTAGGATCAATAATCTAAACAGAATTAAAGAAAAGAATTTAAGTAGTTAAGCAAAACAGAAGCTTCCCTTTTATTTTAGAGACAGGGAAACTAAGGCCCACGGGTTTCATGTTTTTGCCCAGTGTCATGTTTCCACTAACCATACCTGGTTACCCAGGTCTACCTTGAGAATGCCTTGAGGCTCAACACAACGCACTGTAGCAGATTGAACCTCAGAAACCTCAGAAGGTGTGGACTAATCTGCCATATCTGAAAAATCATTTTTCACATCCTTAAACAAAACATGAAATAGGATGAAATTTTAGGTGTTGCTCTACCTAAAGCCTCTATGAGGCTCTAAAGAAAGCCTCATGTGAGCCACCTACAGATATTAGCTACTAAATTTTTTCATACAGTTGAGTGTAATTCATGCCAGGCATTTGTGTATTCATAGATAAAACCCTACAACATTCTTAACTCTGTGTATTACATCAGCCCTAGGGAGATTATGGTTAGGTAACTTCCAGGATTTCCCAGCTCTTACAATCTGTAAACCCTTAGTTGAATCTATTAACAAGAGTACCATCAGGGTTCCCAGATTTAAAACATTTCCCCACCCAATTCCCTTCCCCTCCTCCACCTCACCTAAAATAACTCTGAGGTTTTTCAAATGTAATACTATGATACCTCAAAAGATGAAAAGATGGAAACCTTCACTTCAGTAGCTTCACTTCATCACTCTAATTGTTCTGGCAACCCATCTATAGCTGGATTCCTGATATACAACCATTCATCAGCTCTGCCAGGGAGTTAGCCCATATCTTTCCAAAACAAGCAACTCTTCCCTGAGGTTTCTTTCAACTAAGATTATACCAGCAGTTTCTAATTTCCTATACCTGCAGGAAAGGTTGCTCAGAATTTGATTTTAAATATCTCTTATTAAAGTATTGTGTGGCTGCTGAATTATGACCAGATTTTCAATCTTCATTCTAAATGGGTGTTTATTAATTGAACACTTGTTATTATTCTCAGTATGAAAACCAAATAGGTTAACAGAAAAAGATTAAGCACATCAAAAGGCAGTCAGATTGTATTACTAAGTAGCTCACAGCCAAGGAAGCAAGCTCACTTTACAGAAGCTGCAGATTTATAACCACTCCTTATTTCAGCACCTGGCACTGGAGATGCTCAATCAATGCTGAACAAAAAGCTTTTTCCCAATCCAAGACCTTTCTTCCTCTTTCGTTGTATTCCACTCTTCGGCCTTCCCCAAGAACTACAGTTTTCATGTGAGCAAACAAAGGAGCTATAATATCCAAATGTACAGTCTCTCGAGCCAAAACGTTGTCCTGAACCCCAGGAGTCATCTAGCTGTTTTATTAAGTTATGAAAAGTCTTTCTAGTCAAACACTTTGAATTAATTTATTTTGCAAATTAAGATATATTTAGACATGAAGTTATTATTTATTCTCTGCACCAAGTGAGATTGCTACTTTTTAATCCTTTCTCTGTAAGAATGTCAAAACTTTTCAGTCACAAGGTAAGACATCAAATCAAAATAGCTTTAAAAGTTCTGTATAATTATGTCATTACAGTTATTCTTATGCCAAGAATCACTTACACTACTTGAATTCATATAAACACATTCACGAAAGATCCACTTAACCTGGGCATTTCTGCCCCAAATAAAGTATTTAGACAAACAGGACTCTTACCATTCCAACCATATTATTTTCCAGTACTGCCCGGACAATTCTCTTACACAGGTCAGAAAAAAAAATGGGGGTGGCGGGAGCAAGGGGTTGGTGCAAAGAGGCAACTTCTGCAAATAAACGTAGGCTCTGTCCAAAGAGTTAAAAGAATTAAAAATGTGGACCCTAAGCAAACAAACAAAAAATCATTCAGCACTGACAACTCTTTTTAATTTCAAACCTGGAAGGTTTTTTTAGCAGGAATATGGTGACCAAACTCTGTTATCTAGAAATTATAAGGAAGACACTTTGACAGGTTTTTTTTTGTTTTTTAAGAGAGTGTAAGAAGTATCGTACTGGGTCTGATAAGTGGTTCCTCTGACTAAGGGTTCTTGCCAATGATACTAAAGGGATGGGATATTTATCCCACCCAATGGGATAGATCGGAATAGGGTGAAGGATAAAGCAATTGGGCTGTTAAGGAAAATGTAATCACATTCTCCATAATCATGACTTCCAAGACCCATGACGTCCCTTGGTCACTAGAAGTTTCAGGAGAGCAGGGATTTTATTTTTTCACTGCTGTACACACCCCCAGTACCTGAACAGCATCTGGCACGTAAGAGACTCCAAACAAATTATTTTTGAATTAATACACTGTTACAACACAGTCATTCCCGCATTTGCTTAAAGCTGGTAACACACTAAGTTACCAATCAGTTTCCCACTAATAAGGCAAAGAACACTTAAACCTTCCCCATAATGAGAATGAGGGTGCCACCTGTCATTCAGGGACTCATTTATTCCAGCAACGAAAATCTAATGAGCACCTACAATGTGCTAGGAATTTTGCTGGGGCTAGAGATGCAGTGGTGGACAAGATAGGGACTTCTTGCCTGCAAAGGACTTCCATCCTAGTGACTCTCCCTGGCTGCTACATGGAGGACAGGCTGCTGAGGCAGAGAAAAGAAACCAAGAGGGTAGTTAGGGAACCTGTGTTGACTGAAGGTGAGATGATGGTGGCTTGGACCAGAGAGGAGTCGATGAAAAGCAACTGGACTCAGGATATATTTTGTACATTTATAGGTTGATGGAGATAATCCAGGAGATGGAGAAATCAGTAACGTAAGAGAGAGGAGATAAATCCATAGGCAAAGCAAGAGCGGTTGAGACCCGTGAACAGATGCCCCTCAGACAGGGGCAGGGACAAGTGATTCACTGTAACAGGACAGAAGGCAGTGGGTGGGTACCATAATTTCCTAGTACCTAAGTCTGCAATAAAAGAAATTCTTATCTAAACAAAACCCATTAAACTGCAGGTTAAGCCCATTCTCTTCCCTGATTAAGAAATATAATACATGTTCATTGTACTTAGAAATTTTAGAAAACACAGAAAAGTATTAAAAACACACATTGATATCACCTGGAATGTCACCATCTAGTGATAACTATTACAAACTGTTGTTGCATTTCATCCCCAAGTGTTTTCTAGTTACCTATCTTATTTATTTTTGTCATTGGGTTCAAACTGTATAAAAATGATTTTACATCCTGGTTTTCTCAGAAGCATTTTCCCCATTTCATACTCACACATTTCTTGGTTTGACAGAAGGACTGACTCAGAGTCACAAGTATAGTTCTTGAGCCTCAACTCTGCCACGGACAAGCCTTGGACTCCACAAATGCCTTCACGGCTCTGGGCTTCAGGACAGCTCTGGTGACCTCTGGGCTACATGGGAAAGTCCTCACTCTTGCCCTCTTGCTGCCACTCTGGAGGGAGGGTCAGTCTCCATCACCAGGCTCTCTTCCTTCTGCACACACCTAAACGGTTCTGTCCCAGCAGTTCCTGTGCTACATACGCTCCCTGGATCTCCTGCCCACCCCTCTATTTACGGATGCTTCCAGACAAGTACTCTCTCTCCATGGACCAGCCTCTTGTTCTGAACGTGGCAGGTGACGTCTTTTTTTCTCTCCCTGTATGCACTTCTTCCCATAAAGCTGCTCCTGATTACATGATTACTCAAATATCATCCATCTAATTATTCTGCCACTATCTTCTAATATCCAATCTCTCACGTGCATTCTACCTACTAAATCTACTTTCTCTGGCCCCTCCTCATATACAAACATTCTATGTTTCTTTTCATACCTCTTTTATCTCCTCTGTTGCTTCTCCCCACTTCGTTCCAGAAACCTACACTGGGCCCCTTATTATTCTTCAAATACTCAAGCACCCTTCAAATACTCAAACAGGGCCTTTGCATGTCCTGTTTCATCTACCTTAACCACTATTTCCTCAGACACTTGTGTACTCTGTGCTTCTTGTCTCTTCAGGTCTTTGCTCAAATGTCATCTTATCAGAGAAGCCTTTGACTAGTCTATGTAATATCAAAGAGCAACCGGTCCTGTCTACTCTCTAACCCCTTACCCCTGCTTTCATGTTCTCCATGGCAGTTAATATCACCTGGCATATATTCAACATATATTTACTTGATTATAATAAGAACAAGACTTTGTTCACTGTCATCTCCCCAGGACCCACAAGGGTCCTGGCACATTCATGATCATTCAATAAATATCTACAGAATGAATGCTTTTGAAAACAATCATTAAGCTGCCTCAGCACATCCACTGCTGTGCAGCTTCATCACTGTGACCTCACAGATGTTCTTCGCTCAGACTAGCTCTTGGCCCTGCAGAGAAAAACCTGCACTTGGAGCTTTGAGATCAGGCTGTTGCCCAACCTCCAACTCACCAACTGGATGTACCATCTGCAAACTCTAACAGCAGGATTCCCACTTCTTATTCCAGACCACTAATAAAAATGTCCACTTCTACCATGCCTCGAATCAATCTCCATGGAAAATACTGACTGACTCCTCCAGGATGGCAGTGACCCATAGCCAACACCTGTGTGTGAACTCGGCACTGATCCCCATCATCTGAAAACCCACTGGGTCATATAAACGCTTTAATAAAACTGTTGTGTGACTGAAATACCACAAAGCCTGTCCCGGGGTGAACCCTGACCCAGCCTGGAGGGTACCAACTGGGCTCCCAATTAACCAGTCCCTTTTCTGTTCTTCTGAGCTATTCTACCTCTGCATAAGATACCAATGGGTAGATTTCTTTATCAACTAAAGTATCTAGCTACTCAGATTAGATAAAGCTAATTTTTTGTTTTAAATCCTTCATCATCTTTCCCCACTCTGGCTTTCCCAGCTGCACATTCCATGTATTTGTTGTTATGAAGAACAGAAGGGTAAAGCACCAGAATATCTATTGCTGTTTTCACATCTTCTCTTAACTATCAAATGAGCATCCTCCTTTATCTGTCTTGTGCACGCTACACACATTTCTCATAGAAGGTTTTTCTGTCTCATTGTTAGAATTAAAACTATTGGATTTTTTGCATTCTTCTTTGTGAATCTGGTCTTTTTCTACATTTATGATTTCCACATCTGTCTTTTAGCTCCTCATGTAATATCATGTTAACAATCAAATTTTAGTTTTCAATAAAGATACACGGTTTTTTCCTCTACTGTTTTTTGTTTTTTTAACTCTTTCACCTCTCAGCCATTACTTTCTTCTCATGGAGCTCCTCTGGTATGATAAAATACCTTTTAAAAATAGGTTTTCTTTGTTTTACTGAATTTCTAGTTTTCAACTCCATGGTCAGCTCCACTAATTGAAGCAATGAGATCTTGGGCAACTCTGTTCACAACCTTCACATTTCCAGACTTTCCTCATTGATGCCTTGCCCCTCCTCCACCCCCACTAATATTAAATACTCAACAGAATGTTCTCACTGCTCCTCAGTATGAATGTAATAAGCCATATTCTATCTGCCTTGCCTGGTGCTGTGAAGGTCAAATAAGATTGTTAATCAATCAAACCATTCTAGAAAGTTCCAGTGTGTATACCTGAATAGGCCTTTTGCTTCTGATAAAACAGGAATCTAATAATCTGAAAGGAAAGGCTACTGAAGTAACATAATGCACTCGTGTGGTCTTTGCCAAGATCCTGGCAGAGACACAAAAAGAAAAAAATTCCCCATCACCAAGTAAGGTTTGTGAGACACAAATCCTTCCTATCAATAAAAAAAGATTACATTTCTACACCAAAACAAATCCATAGGCTGCATTATGCAAAAAGTTGTCAAACCTTCAAACCACCTCTTTCTTAATGAGTTTCACCTTTTGCACTCAGTGATAGTTTGAAAACAAGCTCTAATCTAGATTGAACAGCTGAGATTTGATCACAGTGCTAATCCAATACACAGATAAAGATCTAGATAAAATTGCTAATAAACACTTTCCAAATCATTAAGCTTAACCTACTTTTAATCAGTACACATTCATTCAGCCTAAAAATACTCTAATATTTTGCTTTCTGTCCTTTTAATAAAATTCTAGTAAATGATGCTATTTCTTTTTTTTTTTTAAGGTTTATTTATTATTTTATTTATTTATTAATTTTTGGCTGCGCTGGAACTTCGTTGCTGTGTGCGGGCTTTCGCTTGTTGTGGCAAGCTAGGGCTACTCTTTGCTGTGGTGCGCAGGCTTCTCACTGCGGTGGCTTCTCTTGCTGTGGAGCATGGGCTCTAGGCACACGGGCTTCAGTAGTTGTGGCATGTTGGCTCAGTAGTTGTGGCACACGGGCTTAGTTGCTCCACGGCCATGTGGGATCTTCCTGGACCAGGGCTTGAACCCATGTACCCTGCATTGGCAGGCAGATTCTTAACCACTGCGCTACCAGGGAAGTCCCAATGATGCTATTTCTTAAACAATATATTTGATGTTCTCAAATCTAATATCAGCCACTAAAAGATTTTGTGCAAATTGCTTAAATACCTGAGTCTCGGTTTTCTCGTTTGTAAAACAGAAATACAAAATGCTTTCTCCGTTGGTTATTGTGAAGGTTAAATGAAGGAATGCACTTGAAAGAATTTATAAACCCTAACGGACTATGCAAAAATATAACTGTTAGACTGAAATTTAAAGTCCTCTATGATCTCATTTCCTAATTTTTTTTTGGAAGGGAGCAATTTTATTTACTTTGATTAGGTAATACATTCACATGGTTCGAAATTCCAAAGCTGCAAAAAGGTACAGAGTAAAAAGTCTTTCATTCCTTTCTGCCAACCACCTAAATTCTCTTCTTACCAATGTAATCAACATATTTATTTTTCAGAGGCATGCGGATTTTCCCCCAGTTTTAATACAAATGCTATCACATTATTCACTGTTTTACATATTCTTTTTTCTGGTTTAACAATGTATCTTGGAGATTGTTTCATATACATATACCAACAAAATGGGAGGCACTCCATTCTTTTCACTGGCTGAATGAAGAGCCACTGAGTGGAGGGACTATGATATATCTAACAGTCCTACATTTAAGTTATTTCCAATCTTTTACTGTTAGAGTCTTTGCTCGTGTATAAGCATAGTTGTAAGGTACATTTCTAAAAGAGAATTGCTGGGTCAAAAAGTATACACATTTTCAATTTTGAAAAAGACTGCCACACTGTCCTTCACAGAGGTTTACAGCAATTTATTCTCCTTCCAGCTATAAATGGAAACTATTTCTCCACACAATTGTCATTATAATCTCTTGTCAAACCTTGTTAAATCTCAGCCAGCAGGACAGCAAAAACTGGCATCTCCATGTGTTTTAATTTGCTTTTTCTATTGAGTTTTTTGGTCCTTTTTTATTGATAGTCTCTCTTGAATATCAAGAAAATTTATTTCACTCTCTTTTACTTTCTTCCTCTATATCCCTCTGTGTGTCCTAGGATCCAGTCATCCCGAAATACCTGCTATTCTCCAAATGGACCACATTTTGGGAAATGCCTAGTCCTTCCACCTCTAGTCACAAAAATGTTTGACAGTCAAGCTCAAAGGCATTTCAATGTTTATGAAATCTTCCTGTATTCCTCTCGCAGGATTTAATCCTTCCTTCTTCATGATACCCAGGCACATTGTTAGAGCTTCATAACAGCATCATTTCACTCTGCCACGTAATATACATGAGCTTCTTAAAGTTTGAGACCAAATTCTCCATCTTAGCATCCTCTATGATGTCCAACACATTCACTCAATTAACGTGGGGTGAAAGACTGGATTAGAAATAAAAAACTGTGACTTTCTAATAATTGTATGTGTCCTTAAACTTCCAAAACTCTGTAAATGATAGGGATAATAAAATATAGTGAAGCTCTGCAGACTTGCTCTTTGACCGAGAACTTCATATTACAACTTAATGCTGATAAATCCTTCTTCTAAGTTTTTTGTTCAATGTTGTTTGTTTTGTTTTAACACTGAAATCCTGCTTATGACTTAAATGACTAAAAAACATAAGTAAGATCAAAGTGTTTTTTAAAGCAATGTACTAATGTCCAGTAAACCCATGAAAAGGTGGTTGACTTTTTACTAATCAAGGAAATGTAGTTTAAAAATCATGAGATATCGAGGTTTGGGAGGGGGCGGGTGGTGAAGGGGAAAGCTGAGACGAAGCAAGAGAGTAGCACAGACATATATATACTACCAACTGTAAAATAGATAGTCAGTGGGAAGTTGTTGTATAACAAAGGGAGTCCAACTCGAGGATGGAAGATGCCTTAGAGGACTGGGGCGGGGAGGGTGGCGGGGACTCGGGGCGGGGGGGAGTCAAGGAAGGGAGGGAATACGGGGATATGTGTATAAAAACAGATGACTGAACTTGGTGTATCCCCCCAAAAATAATAAATAAATAAATAAAATTTAAAAAAAAAATCATGAGATACCGTTAAACATCCAACAGAATGACTAAAATGAAAAAGACAGAAAATGTCAGGTGTGGCTATAGATCAACCAGAATTCTCATAAACTGAGGAAAATGGTATAACCATTTCAGAAAACTGTTTGGGGAAACCAACTAAAGCCACACATATGGCAACCCTGTGACCCAGAAATTCTACTCCTAGTTATATATTCGATAAAAAAAAAATACATTGCTCGCAAAAAGCTATGTACAAGAATGTTGGCAGTGGCATTAATTATAATAGCATAAAATGGGAAAAACCTATTTATCAATAGCAGAATAGATAAATTATAGTATTATTTTAACAGCAACGGGAATGGACAAACTACAACTTCACACCAAAATGTGAGAGAATCTCACAGACCTAAAGGGTCTATATGATTCTATTTACATACATACAAAAACCAGTGAAGGTAACCGGATGGTGTCAAAAATCAGGAGACCCCTATAGAGTGGGGACTAGGGACCACAAGAAGAGGCTTCTAAGGAGCAGGTAATACTCTCAGCTTGGTTATTTACACAGGTTTGTGTTCATCCTGTGAAAACTTATTCAATGATACAATTGTGCTTTGTATACTTTTTTGCATGTATGTTACATTTCAATAAAAAGTTTACCTAAAATAAAAGAAAAGCAATAGGCTAAACCTCCAAAAGGGAATATATTCCTTTTAAAATACCTTTCGTGAATAAATGTTTTTTAAATGTTATGGTGATTATTAGCCATTTTTGCAAACCCAACTGACTGGCACTGGTTTGACCCAAGAGCCTACTACCAAAAAGAGATCCAGAGAAAGCAGTTTTCTATTTCTAAAACAATGCAGGAGCCACAAATGGTATTCAGAATGGTTTGCTTAAGGAAAAAAATGAAGTGACCAGAGATCAGCTATAGGGAATGAGCAAAGATTCCAGAAAAAAGATGAAACGAAACAAAACCTCCTGAAAATGGTACCAAAATAACAATTACTCTTAAATAAGACTTCTGTTGAGAGCTACCAAGATAAAAAAACAACTATTTATTCCAATGCAGACATGTGCCTCAGCAACCCAGCTTCCCTCCCAATATTATTTTGAAACTGCACAAGAGACAAAGAGAGAGCGCCATGGGAGTAGTAATTAATGGCAAGCGCAGGTGTCTGAATAGAGGGAAACCAAGGGAAATGAAACACAAATCCTTCCACCTCATTAGTCTTCTAAAAATACTCCTACAACACAAAGGCATGCCCTGCTTTTTATGTAGTATATAAATGAATGAGAAACCTCATCAAAATGGTTTTTGTGAAACTTGACCATAGCCCAGATACAAATACTTTGGAGATTTTAAAAAGGAAAAGAAAAATTGATGGCACTGAACTGGTTGAGCAGTGCTTCAAAGAAACACAGACATGGACAAAATAAAATCAATGTATTATAAATTCAATTATCAGTGTCAATGGAGACAGATTTTTTAAAACGCTTTTCTATTTGGCTGGGCACTACAAAATAACAGGCACTCTGGGGCTGATGAGCAGACCCAAACATTTATTCTTTTCTGAACCTGGCACTAATTCATTTCTAACTTGATCTCAGTTGGACTCAAGAAGAAGGCAAAGGGAAAAGATCAGAAGTCAAGGCAACCACCAGAAAGAGGTGACTTTGCAGCCAACTTTCCAACCTCCTGGTGTAAAAGGACATACCAAAAAGATGATTAACTGAAATTCACAGATAATCCACAGTAGTTCACATTAGTCAAGGTACAAAACTGATTTTGCACAGAAACACTGCCAAGTAGGCAGCCCCTCCAAAAAGAAACAACAAGAAAAGGTGGGATGCTGTCAAGGTTTTAATCACAGCTCTTGATCTTAGCATCCTGTCCACCTTCAGGTAAAGGTGCTAATAAACAGTGAAATTTGCAGAAAGCAAGTAGCAAGAAGGAAAACAAACAAGAGACTTGACTAATCAAACTTCCAAGTAAATTTTTTTAACCTGAAACTAATAATTCTTGGCTCATGTAGTGATAATAAAAAAAAATTCTCTCCCCTTATAAAAGGTAGGGTTAGAATTAACCACGAATGACCTGAGCTAGGAATGGCACCAAGGGAAAAAGAAAGATCAGAAGTTACCTCATTTCCCTTAATATTGCAAAGAAGATTTATTCAAGACATCTATGCTGACCATTCAGCCAAAACCAAAAGTAAGTTAACACTGACCTGGATAAACAGGTTCAAAGATAGATCACCATCAGCTCGCCATCACCTGAAATTAGACTTGAGATTAGCAACAGGGACAGCAAGAGCATCTGCTTAGGGCCTAACAAGGGCTGGCAATTCACGTGAGTACGCTAATCAAGGAATGACTGGAAGGCCTCTCCATAAGAACTCACCAGTCCAAAAAATAACTGAGTAGCTTGGTAAGGGGCTAAGTAAACAAACCTATGGACAGCATCAGAGCTGAGCATTTACTCATTCATCAAGTATTTACCCTGAGTGTTCACAACACTGCAAAAGACAGACATCCATTATTTCTGTTTGTCCATCCAACTCATCCCTCTGGTACCCGCACCTCATTCTTCTTCAGAGGAAACATCCCTTCCCCTGGATCCACAGAGAACACCTGACCCACACCTGGCCAGTGACAGCCCTGATAACTCTGGTCCCAGTAACTGATTCAGGGTTAGGGGCATGACCAAAAGCAGGGACAGTCAAAGGCAATGAGCATCTGCAGAATAGAGCTGTTTAGTATGTAGGAAACAAGCTGTCAGCTCTTAAGAGGTACTCACATAGAGAAAGCTGGCTTGAGAATGAAACCAGATGAAAACAGGCTAGGAAATGGCAAAAACAAGGCCCTGATGACAGGATGTGGGCCCCTAGATCCAGCCATGCCTGAAGCTAGAATTACTCTTGGACTTTTCAGCAACATAAGCCAATAAATTTTCTTTTAAATTGTCCTTAAACTGGATGGATTTCTGTTGCTTGCAACAAAATGCCCTAATACATCATTACTGCCTTATTCCTTTAAATCCCTTTACAGGAATAATTCTTCAGCCAGAGTACCCACCATCAATTATGAAAAAATCCAAAAATATCTTTTGAAGTGGAACATTCTGAGAAATTGGTATGACATAAGTTTGTCTTTATTACTCCCTGCGTCTTAGGAATCTCTCAATGACAGAACTATTTCTTCCCACAAAGGAAAATAAGTTTTTTGGTTTAACGGATTATCCGCACCAGATCCTAATACCAGGTTGTTTGGGCCTTCAGAATACCAAAAACCTGTCTGTTCAGTTCTTTGTGGATGCCAGGAGTTCGTTAATAGGATGAAGTGAAATTTGAGGGGGTTTCTGCTTGAATTCACTTTTCTGCCTCCCCCATGGAAAGGAGGAGAATCCAAGTGAAGAGTGTATGGATTCTACAAGCCTCCCTCTGCCCTCACTTTTCCACAAAACAGAGGCCAGTCATATGGTCAAAGCTCAGTTGCAAAGTGCTGACGGCAGCACTTACACCCTGTGGGTTTGTTACTTCTTCACCATTGCAAAACCCCATTCTGATGGGAAAACAGACTCGCTGAGGCCATGTCCACAAGGAATCTGGCCAGTACCCTTTGTCCCCCTTTTGCTGATTTCTGTCCTAAGTAGACAGTAGCACATCCAGGTGAGTTCACATCTAAATGCCTACACCCAAGGATGTGGGTGAGGCGGGAGGGAGTATGCTGACTCAGGTTCTGAATATAGAATGTGCCAGCACAGAATGGTAGAAAAGGCACAGGACTACAAGTCCAGAGGACCTGGATCTGGTGGGACTCTGGCCCCGGCTTTGCTACCAACTACCTGTGGTCCCAGATAAGCCATGGCACCTTTCAAGGTGCTGATTTCCTTATTTTGAAAGTGACAGGTGGAAATGGATCTGTATTTTTCCACTGTGGGTTGTGACTCAGGTGGATACTGAAACGAACTTAGTGGATCAAGACCAACATTAAAAACTTGATTCTAGGGCTGAGCGGGAATTATACAAGATGAATCTAGAGCATCCTGTAGTGCCAGAAAAGTAAGAACATGCCCCAAAAAATCAACAATGATAGGCTTATTTCAAAGGGCCACGGGAGCCAACTTAAAGGGCTCCTACTGGCCAAAGCTGGAACAATTTGAGCACTAAGATAAATAAAGTACTGTTGGATTACAACCCAAAGTATAAAATAAGTATCCATGAATTCATACCGATATAAATACTGATTAACTGAATACATCAATAAATGGGGGAGGAGAGACAAATCTGCCATACAGAAGAATGGCAAATAATTTACGTAGGAGGTAGAACATAACTCCCCAATCCTTAGGTGTGGGCTGCACAGAGTGGGCAGTGGAAAGAGTAACTCTGCAGTGGACAAACCTAACAAACACCACCTCAGCCAGGGGATCAAGGTCAACATAAACAGTGATAAAATACGCTGATGGTAAGTACCCTCAACACGACACAATGAATGGCACTTTACCTCTGTGGTCTTCCTCCCCAAATCCCATAACCCTAGCCTAATCATGAGAAAAACATTAGACAAATCCCAATCAAGGGACATTCTACAAATGCTTGACCAGTATGCCCTGAAACTGTCAAGGTCATCAAAAACAAGGAAAGCCTACAAAACTGTGACAGCCAAGAGGAGCTGAACGAGACATGATGACTACACATAATATGCAACCCTGGATGGGATCCTGGAATAAAAGAGGGACATTAGGTAAAAACTAAGAAGACCTGGATAAAGTTTAGAATTTAGTTAACAAATAATAATATATTAGTATGGGTTTATTAACTGACCAATGCACCTTATTAATGTAAGATAGTAATAACAGGGGAAACTGAGTGTGGGGCACATGGGAACTCTCTGTACTATCTTCACAGCTTTTCTGTGAATCTAAAACTGTTCTACAACAAAAAGCTGTTTTTGTGTTCGGGGGTGATGAAAACAAACTTTGTTATCAGAGCAGATGATCGCTAAGTTTTCACTGGAAACTCAAAAGGAACACTAAAACTACACTCAGAAAATCTAGACGCAAGGCTCAGCTCTGCCATTTGCCCTTTGGGTAAGTCCCTCACCTTACTGGAGGTCCCCAGTCTGATGTACAAGGTAATACCTGTCCTGCCACCTCACACGTTTGTTTTGTTGTGAGAAGCAAAGTATATTAAAGTAATTTACAAATGTGGAAATGCTACTTAAAATATGGGGGTTATGATAACCTAATGAGAACCAGAATTCTCTGGTTCCTCCCCAAGTCCATGTGAACTCAGGGCTGGCTGAGACTGAGTTCTTTGCCTGCGGCACCAATGCTTGAATTCTCAAAGGGGTCCCTAGACCAACAGCATCAGCATCACCTGACAACTTGTTCGAAATGCAGAATCTCAGATCCCATCACAGACCCACTAAATCAGAAACTTTGGGGTGGGACCAAGCAATCTGTTTTAACAGCCCTGCAGGTCATTCTGGTGCTGCTGAAGTTTAGAACCCTAGAGAAACTGACAGATAACTGTGAGTCCCATTCACATGGGCCACACTCCTCTAGCTGGCTTCCTGCACAGCGAGCAATCATGGCTCTCGTTTCCTCCAGAACCCCCTTCACATCTATTGACACATAGCTAATTCTCACACAACTCTTTTGGGGAGAAGGGGTAAGATGGGGAAACAGTACTATCCACAGGCATATAGGGAAGTACATGACATGCTAAACCTCAGCATGAGTTAACTAGCTAGAGCAAGACCCAAGAGCATGGTTATTTTGCACAACTCATCTGTGAAGTTCTTAGCGATGAAGGAAAATCCGGGCACCTCTTGAGACCACACATTTTACTGAGACCCAACTTCCAACATCCTGTCCCTCTGGCTCCTGGCATTTGTCAGACAAAGGTGTCTTAATCTATGGGTCAGAAAAGACAGATTATCTTATATAAACACCCATATATACTTATCTACATACATCTATGAAAATTAGACCTTTGGATGCAAGAGAACAAAAGAGGCTCCTTGGTCCTCAATCAAGGAACAAATGATGCAGAACTGAAAGTAACACATTGGAATGCTATGTTGGCTATGAGATCAAAGCCTAGAAAAACAGGAATTAAAAGTCAGGAGCATGGTTAATTAGCTGGCTGGCATGAGGAAGTCCATGCAGTCCTTTTTCTGAACCATGTTTAGGCCACAACTAGTATCCTTTTCCTATTTGACACCTCATTATTGGTATTATCCCTAATGACACACATACAACAAACAAGACAACAATGAGCTAGAGAAAGACTGAGCTGGAAACCTAATTAGGGTGAAATTTTGCACCGTCTGTACATGTATTTTTGCAAGGTGTATTTTTGCAAGGTAAAAGAACTGCTGGTACAAACACAGTGTCTTTCTAAAGAACAGAAGGAGGATTTGCATGTTTCTTATGAGACAGGAATATTAATTCTTACCACACGTCATAAATAAATCGTACACATAAAAATATATGTCAACAAATAATCATTCTTTCACTCACCTCCACTTTCCTTATTCCCCAGTCACAGTCATCTGGAAAATATAGCCTCTATCCCATTCTATACTGACAGATAAAAAGAAAAAAGATAAGCAGTATGCCACCACACAGACAAAGGCAGCTTGAGTCAGAAAACCAACTAAGAGTGAAGTGGCTGGACTTCCTAGGTGGCGCAGTGGGTAAGAATCTGCCTGCCAATGCAGGGGACATGGGTTCAATCCCTGCCCCAGGAAGATACCACATGCCACGGAGCAACTAAGCCCGTGCACCACAACTATTGAGCCTGTGCTCTAGAGCCTGTGAGCCGCAACTATTGAGCCCATGTGCCGCAACTACTGAAGCCCACGCACCTAGAGCCTGTGCTCTGCAACAAGAGAGGCCACCGCAATGAGAAGGCTGCGCACCACAACGAAGAGTAGCCCCCACTCGTCGCAACTAGAGAAAGCCCATGTGCAGCAACGAAGACCCAACACAGCCAATAAATAAATAAATAAATAAATAAATTAAAAAAGAGTGAAGTGGCACGAGCCATCACAGTTCCCGTTGCCAGACACTCTAAAAACCTGTAGTCACCGGCCACCTCCATGATCTGCCTCAACGTTTGATGGGAATTTTTCCTGCCTCCTACCACCCCTGCCCCCCCCACCAGTGAACACACAGTAAGTGCTCCAAGAATACAACATTTGGTTGTTGCATGTGACTACCAGCCACACCGATGAAAGCACATCCCCTAGCTCAGACATTTTCAGTGGGTCTGCAACTGCCCATCACTCTCCTCTGCCTGACCTTTAAAAGCTTTCCACATGTCAAGGTCCCACTCTATTAACATCCCTCCCAGGAGCTCTCTCCCGGTTTATTCTTTGGAATTACCCTCCTCCCCCATTCACCAGCGATCATGGAAGTAATTCCCACCCCATAGCGCAGCTGTGAGAATCAAATCAGGATGTTCTCTCAAAAGGACACTTTTTATAGACAATGCTCACTTTTTATAGACAATGCATGAAAGAACGCTGCTATGATTATCATCAAAGGTCCTCCCACCTCTGTGACTTACTTACCCTCCCCCTACCTCCCTCTTGTTTGGCATTCCTCAAGGTACCACATGCATCTCCCTTCCCCTCTGGGACCAGCCCAAAACGGTGGACAGGTTGGGCCTCCCTTGTGAACCTCCTCAACTGCCATAATTTCAACCAAAATGCCGACTCCCAGGAGTGACCCCCAGCCTTGCCCTCTCGTCTGAGTTATCTGCAGGGCATCACTGACAGCACCCACACACTTCAAGCTCAGCATATTGAAAACCAAAAGCATCCTTTTTCCCTAACTCCTATTTATCTTTCTATTCATTTTCTTCCATGGTAGTCAATGACACCTTAAAATAATAGTCACATATAAGTCTGAAACTCTGGAGTTACTTTTTGGTTTGCTTCATATATTTACTGCAGAATGTGTAACACCTTTACTTGGAACAAAATTCCAAAGATGCAATTTAAATCTCACAACTGTCCCTTTATCTCCCATTCTCCCTTCCTAGGGGAATCTGATGTAACCCACTTCTTGCACAGCCTTCAAGAGATATTTTATATTTATGATACACAGGAAGCACTAGTAAATGTTTACCAACCAGCTCTCTGGAAAAACAAAAAAAAAACCCAAAACCCAGATTTGTTTCCTTTGCCAATTGCCATGGTGTAAATACTCCCACCTTGGCCACTTTCAAATGACCACCTCAAAGTCACTGACCAAGGAGTTGGGGAGAGACATACACAATTGGTTCTCACAAGCCCATGATAGCTGGCTTCAGCCCACCCCCACTCCCCAGTTTATGAGTATGTGTACATATATATTAGCTATAAATATATTTTTACTCACATGGAAGCATCCCATACATACCTTGGTATATATGGTATGTAGCCCATAAACCTATATATTCTACATTTTGCTTTTTTTTTTTTAACTTAACCCAGAGATTGTTACAAATCAGTAGATGTAGAGCTGCCTCCTTTTTAACTGCTCCATTATTCATTAACCAGTTCCTACTGATGCATAATTGGGTTATTTGCAATCCTTTTATTCAAACAATGCTGCAATAAATAACTTTGCACATATATCGTGTACATTTACTTATCTGTAGGATTAAATTCACAGAACTGTTATGGCTGGTTCAAAGGGTGCATGTGTTTGCAATTTTGATAGATACTGCCAAAGGCTCTACACAGAGCTTGGACCAATTTACATTTCCATCCATCATAAATACCTGTTTCCTCAAACCTCTGCCAACAGTGTTACCATATTTTGTTACATTTGCCAATCTGATAGGTGAAAAAATAGCCCCTCATTTCTCTTTTTATGAATGAGGATAAAGTTTTCACATGTTTAAGAGTCATTTGTATGCACTTTTGTAAACTATTCAAATTATTTGCCTCTAGAGTAACTGTTCTTTCTCTTATTGATTTGTTGTAGTTCTTTATATATTAATGGAATTAGATCTTTGTGACATGAATTGCAATTACTTTCCTAAATTTACTGATCATCTTTGGACAGTTAAAAAAAATTTGGCCCTGCAAAAATCATATGCAGTCAAATGAATCAATCTTTTGTTTTATAGCTTCTGGGTTTTGTGTCATATCTTGAAAAGCTTTTCTATCTCCATTATTATTAAAATGGTATGCTATTTTTTTTCCTAGTTGTTTTAATGTTAAAGTTTTGATCCATGTGAAATTTATTTTGATGTAAGGCATGATGTAAGGCTCCAACTTTATTTTTCACCTGATTGTACCAGCACCATTTATCTCCCATAGAATCATCCTTGCCTTCTCCCTCAACCCTGGCCCCCAATCCCCTAGTTCCTAGGGGCTGTCATTCTAACTTTCCAATATTTCTGCATTGTCTTTCCTTTCTCCTCCCACTGTGACCACCCTACTTCTGGTCTCATCGTGCTTGTACTCCCAGCCTCTGACCTTCTCTACCACCACTAGAACAAATACTTTCTCTAAGAGAGCTCCCACCACGTCACCTCCTTGTCCACTGTCCACAGGATAAAGTCCAAATCCTTACTACGGGATTCAGGATCCACTCCATTTGGGCCCCACCCTACCTCTCCATTCTCATATCCTGTCACTTTTCCCATTTAAAACAGTCTTTCTCATCAAACTAGAGAGTTCAGCATTCCTTAAAATGCTACACCTTGAATAAAACAACCAAATGTATACAGAAAAATAGAAACAGACTCACAGATACAGAGAACACGGAATTCCCTGGTGGTCCAGTGGTTAGGACTCCATGCTTCCACTGCAGGGGGCACAGGTTCAACCCCTGGTTGCGGAACTAAGATCCCACATGCTGCACAGTGGGGGGGGGGGGGGGGGGAGGGGAAGATACAGAAAGCAAACTAGTGGATATCAGTGGGGAGATGGAAGCAGGAAGCCGCAAGATGGGGTAGGGGGTTAAGAGGTACAAACTACTAAGTATAAAATAGAAAAGCAACAAGGTTATATTGTACAACACAGGGAATTAGAGTTATTATTTTGCAATAATTTTAAAAGGAGTATAATCTATAAAAAGACTGAATCACTATATTGTAATAATAGTTTCAGTTGTAACCTGAAACTAATACAATACTGTAAATCAACTATACTTCAATCAAAAAAAAAAAAAAAAAGCTAGGCCTTGGCTCATCTGCATTCTGCCTGGAGTGTCCTTTCACCTAGCTCTCCATTCCCTTCCTTTGTCTCAATCCTACACATCCTTTGAGGCTTGGCTCTGATATCCCCTTCTCTGTAAAAGCGTCACTCATCGCCTCTCTGGGCTCCCACCACACCTCAACACCTTGTTTACAGCAAGTGTTAAAAACTTACACCCCTCCTTGTCTCTCACATTGTGTTTTTATAACTGTCTCCCGCAACCAGAGGAATTTTCCTTGCGAGCAGAGGCTGTGGCTAATCAATTATTATACATAATAGTTTTTAATAAAGTGAAAATGCCTTAAGGCTAGTGGTTCTAAACTTTAGTGAGCATCAAAATTACCCGAAGGGCTTGTAAAAACAAACTGCTGGGCCCTTCCCCTCAGTTTCTGATTCAATAGGTCCTCAGTGGGGCCCCAAAATTTGTGGTTCTAACATGTTCCCAGGTGATGCTGATACAGCAACTCATGGAACCACACATTGAAAATCACTGCCTCAGATCACACCTCAAACCTCAAACTGCAAGACTCTGAAAACATGAACACAGTCACATGTCCAAAAATCTCATGGAGGAGGAAATCCTCTCAAGCTGGGTGTCCTTTACGTACGTGTAGACTTCATCTTGTCCATCCAGTTCAGCCTAAGAAGGCAGTGATCGGCTCAAGGCCACAGAGGCAGAGGCACTGCGGGGACTGGATTCATCTTTTGATTCTGTCTTCCACTCCTGTGCTCTGCACCACACGGAGAGGTCCCCTGGTCAATGACCCAACTACACCCCAGCTCTGCTATGTGGTCCCTTTGCGACGTAGGTAGACTACGCAAGCCCCTCTAGGCTTGTGACAGTCTGGGGTTCTTTGAGTGGAAGCAAGAGAAAATATTCTGGCAACTGAAAGAAACAAAAAAGCATACTGGGAAAATATCAGTTTCAGGAAATGAGTGGGGGGGGGGGAGGGGCAAGCACTGGCACAGCTTCAGGGGACCTGAAGCCAGACTACAACAATGCCCTGCAGACAAGAATGTGTGTTGGGTCAGGACACACCCTTAACAGCAGAATCTCCATGTCCCTTGGCACTGGACCCAGATTCCAGCAAGAGGCATCTGACCGGTCTGGCTCCCAGGGCCACCCACCGCCGAGGAGGATGGGGCCTCTTGTTCTAGGCCCTAAGGCAAGAAGTGATTCCTCAAATGGAAATCAGGAAGGGTAAATGGATGCTGGACAACTAAAGAGCAAGTAATTGCTCCCCAGCCTCTATTCTGTCATCGTAAACTGTTATGCTGAGAGCCACCTCATACGTCACTGGCAGATCTAATGAGGTAGTGTAAGTACAGCACTTACCTTGGCACACAGTAAGTGCTCCACGGCTACTGGCTGCCGTTGCTAGGATTACTGTTCTTTGCAGTTATCGCCACTGCCTTTAAAGTCAGGATGGTTCCCCACTCCTGAAGACCCCAGCAAGCTCCAAAGGACACTTCAGTTAATTCTATATACACCAGAAATCTGCTTGACGCAGCTCTGAATCCATAAGAGAAACCCAAGTGGGTCTTCCCTACGTTCTTTGAGGCCTTCAAGTGCCCCTCATCCACTTCATCTCAGATGCTAGACAACAGAGCTACACTCCATTTGGAGCCAGCAAGTTACTTTAAGCTGCTTCCATGACCATGCTGCAGAACAGGTTGTTAGATTTCACTTGGTTTCAGTTACAAAGGTGGTAAAAACTCAACTTTGGATTCAATTCCCAATAACGAATAAACACACCTGTGTGTATCATCACAGAGAGCAATTCAAAGCCTCCAGAGAGGAGTTAAACCCTCCGCCTACTCAGTTCCACCCAGCCTCCTGCAATGGGCGGAAAGACACAGAAAGGGCAGGACTTCACTCCCCTCATCCCCCTCTGAGGATTCCCTTTCCTCCTCCTCTTCAGACCATCAGCACCCTGAATCATGACCTACAGAAAAATGGAACTTTTCTCTCCAGGGGCCCAATCAAAATCCAGACTCATTCCCTTGGAGCCACAGATCCTCACTTGTAATTAACAAATTCTCTGTGACTGTTTAATATCTCCTTGAAGGGAGGTTCCACATCTGTCTAATTCATCACCATATTCCCAGTACCCAGCCTGGTACCTGGCACACAGTGCATGTTTAACGAGTACTCATACAACGCATGGACGAAAGTCATACTGCATGCTTTCATTTCAGGGAGGCGTTTACTTCAAGCTTTATCATGTTTGTGAGATTAAAAAAATACATGATTTAGCTTTTGCTTCTAAACATTTCAGATCACTGCCCACCACAAATGATTTCGGGAGGATTATTTGTTTTATAAGACAAACTATAACTTTAAATTTCTCATATTACAGCATTTGATATCAAGATAGAAAACAAGTATGGGAATCTTTCATAGTACTATCTTTTAATAAACAAGTGGAGAAATGTTATATTAAGTGTTTGACCCACACAAAATTAAAAAAACAAACATTTTAACATTTTAACCATAGAGAGTAAATATAAGAGTAAACGTGATTTTATGTTGGCAGTCACAGATCCTCTGATGATCTCTTGTTTGGCTGCTCATTGCAATTTAATTCTGCTCTGCTTGTATTCAAGCTATGTTTCAATTCAGGTCCACTGTCTCATAATCTCAGAAATCATAGATGAGGAATAATGTCCTCTGGGGTTGTCCATCTAGCCTACATCCCCTCAGAGAACTGGGTTTGTTACCTCGGCTATTCTTTTGTGAGTAAACACAGACACCTAGACAGCGACAGAATGCTCATCTGAAATTTTATATGAAAGCAATTTGTTTCTTAGCTTTAAATCCACACATTATTATTATTATTATTAAAGAATCATTTTCCACTCATATGCCAGGGGTCTTGGGGAGTCTAGAAACAATCATATTCTGGCTCCCAAACAAATAGATTTAGGCAGAGTGATTATAAAGTAAGTCCAGGAAAAATTTCACTTCCGGGTATAAACAGTATGATTAAAAACAATGAAATTACCACTGCATTTTCCATATTTTTCTAAGATGAAGAAAATACTTCATCGACTTCAAAACAAATGAATCAGGCAAATCACTAAAGGAGCAATTCTTCTACTCCTTCATGTCGCTATCCCATTTATTATAAAAGAATTCTTTAATTTCTCATAGATGAAGCAAGCCCCAAAATGACATTGGAAGGCTAGAGTCTGCCTGTTATAAGCTTCTACAAAGAATCACCTTTGAACAAATCAATATTTCCAATCTTTTCATATGAGGAATTCTTTGTGAAAACTATTTTGCTTCAGACTTTTAAAAAATTCAGATGTCTTCAATTTTTTTTAACTTACTATGTAAAAGTTCAAACGTATACAAAAGTACACAGCAGCACAGTCCAAGAGAAATGTAACATGAACCATATACGCAATTTTAATTTTTTTAAGTAGCCAACTAAAAACAGGTGAAATTAGTTTTAATCATGTATAATCATAATGTAGCCAAAATGTTATCATTTCAGCATGTAAGCAAATAATACAAAATTGAGATAATTTTATATACTTTTTTTGTACTAACTCTTGGAAACTCAATGTGTATTTCACACCTACGGTACATCTCACTAAGGATTAGCCACATTTCAAGGGCACTGCAGCCACATGTAGCCAATGGCTGCCCCAGGGGACAGCAGAGAGAGGGAAAAGCCTTAAAAACGCTATGAACTCATCACCCCACTTCAGTCAACTCACCGACAGCCTTGTTTCCTCTATATTCCACCCCCCGGCCCCCAGGGAAATTTTAAAGCAAATCCTAAAAATAGCACCATTTCATCCATGTTCAAATTTCCCTGATTGTCTCCTAATTTTTTTTTAACAGTGGATTTGTTCAAATTGGGATCGAATCAATCAACTCTGAGGATCTCTTTTTAATGGCGACATTTTTTGATGATATTGGCATAAGAGAAGTCACACTTTTAGTAAAATGCTTTATTCATTCAGCTGTTTATCACACATCTACCTCGTGCCAGGTACTGGTCTAGCCCCAAGACACAAGAATGGGCAAGACTCAAAGGAACTTCCGGTTTAACTCCTGCCGGCACACTCAGATTGTTTGGGGAAGCTTTCAACAAAATACCAGTTCCAACCGATAAATCAAGCGTGGCCTGTACAAACAATGGGTTGTTATTAGGCAATAAAGAGGAGTGAAGCATTGCAGTATTAGGCAATGACTCGTGCTAGCACAGGGCTGAACCTCAACTACAACATGCTAAGTGAAAGAAGTCAGACTTAGAAGACCACAGATTGCATGACTCCATTTTCACGAAATGTCCAGAATAGGCAAATCCATACAGACATAAAGTTAAATCAGTGGTTGCGAGGTAAGGAGAGGAGACTGTTAATGGGCAGGGATTTCTTTTGGGGGTGATGATATGTTCTAAAATTAATGATGACGTGATGGTTGCACAACTGTGAATATACTAACAACCATTAAACTGTGTACTTTAAATGGCTGAAATGTATGAAATGTGAATTATATCTCAATAAAGCTTTTATAAAAAATAAGTAACTGGATAAAGTATGTTACATTCACACAATGGAATACTATCCAGCTATAGCACAGAATGAGAAAACACCTCTAAAAAATTTCCAGGGACCAACCCTCTTCACTCCAAGCCACTTGATTCAGAAACTTTGGGAGCGGGGCCTAGGTAGGGAAAAATTTTTTAAGATTCCTAGGTGATTCTAACGTAAGCCAAATGAGTCAGTAGTTTCATGGAAGATTCAGTCAAGTGACCAGCAGTTCCAAAACGGTATGATAATATTCCATTGTAAATATGTGCCACATCTTCTTTATCCATTCATCTGTCTCAGCCATAAAAAGGAATGAAATTGAGTTATTTGTAGTGAGGTGGATGAACTTAGAGTCTGTCACACAGAGCGAAGTAAGCCAGAGAGAGAAAAACAAATACCGTATGCTAACTCATATATATGGAATCTAAAAAAATGGTACTGATGAACCCAGTGACAGGGCAAGAATAAAGATGCAGATGTAGAGAACCGACTTGAGGACACGGGGTGGGGGGGAAGCTGGGACGAAGTGAGAGAGTAGCACTGACATATATACACTACCAAATGTAAAATAGATAGCTAGTGGGAAGCTGCTGCATAACACAGGGAGATCAACTTGATGACTGGTGATGACTTAGAGGGGTGGGATAGGGAGTGTGGGAAGGAGTTGTGGGAGGGAGGGGATATGGGGATATGTGTATAAACATAGCTGATTCACTTTGTTGTACAGCAGAAACTGGCACAATAGTGTAAAGCAATTATACTCCAATAAAGAGCTAAAAAAAGAAAAAAAAAAAGGTATGATAACTGCTCCCTCCAAAACAGACAGGCAACCTGGAGGCAGCTAAGGAAGGCTTCCTATAAGTGACATCCAGGCTGAAATGTGATGGATGAGTGGGAACCAGCTAGGTGAACATGGGTGAGGAGGAAGACATTATAAAGAAGACAGAACTTCATACAGAAACTGGGAGGCCAGAGCATATTATTCATGGCCCTGGGGATACAGGCGTGGAGCTGAATTTAGTTCAATGTGACTGGAACACGTAGAGCCAAGTGATGAGCTATGAGCCAGAAGTGATTCATAGCAGATCTAGTAAATCAGGTTTAAAAATGAGAAATATTCATTGATCAATAAAATACTGACAGAAACTTAGTTTCAATTCCATAAGTTTTAATACATTTTTAATAACTTTACCACATATATGAAAAAATAGGGGGGGAGTTGAGGGAGGAAGGGAATATGGGGATATGTGTATAAAAACAGATGATTGAACTTGGTGTACCCCCCAAAAAAATAATGAAAAAAAAAATAGTGTATATAAGATGCAAGATATTTACCCTACAGACAATGCTTGTTTTGTTTATGGATTTGAGATCTCCTTGCAATATCTGCAAGGTGAAAACAACCAGAATAGGTGTTTTTGGGTTTAAATAATTAGCACTTCTATTGCTTCATCATAAATTGATGAAGGTATTACAGTGTTGTGGATCAAAAAGTAGGAAACAAAATGCCACATTCCAATTACTTTTTTCACAAAATATTCTAACAGAATATAATAACCAAATACAATTGTTTCTCTTCTCTTTTTAATTGCGCACCTACTATGGACAGGATACCAGGCTTAGTGATGTGAGGGACAGAAACAGGAGGAATACATACTAGTCCTCCCTTCAAGGCATTTACAATCTAGTAAGGCAGGCAATATATGTGAATAAATAACTAGGCCAGGAGGCCCTGTGGTGGAGGAATGTGGGGGGTGGGTATGAAAGAAACAAAGTGCTGAAGAGTGTGTATGTTTTTGTCTTTGTTTTTTAAAGATTTTTTGATGTGGACCATTTTTTAAAGTCTTCATTGAATTTGTTACAGTATTGTTTCTGTTTTATGTTTTTTGGTTTTTTGGGCTTGACGCATGTGGGATCTTAGCTCCCTGCCCAACCAGGGATGGGACCCACACCTCCTGCACTGGGGAACGAAGTCTTAACCACTGGACCGCCAAAGAAGTCCCTGTGTATGTTTTAATGCTGTGAGAGACTGAGTTCAGAGAGATGATTTTGGCAGAACTGGTTTATGAGTTCAGCCTTGAAAGACTTGGAGTTTCACAGGGAGAGGCAGTGAAAGAGCTTTCTAAGCAACAGGAGTATAAGAGCACAGGCAAAATGCCCTGCTGCTGAATACAGTTCAGGCTGGGGAATGATGGGTGAAGGCAGACGCTGAGCCCAGGCTTCCAGATCCCGACTTTAGGCTAAGGAGGCTACCTTAGATGGGGAGAGAAAGGACTGGGAGTTTGAGTCTCAGCTCCATCTTGTATTAGTGGTAAAGCAATTGCAAACTTAACTTCTCCTAGTCTCATCTGGAGATTGGGGGTATAATAACAGTGTCTGCTTTGGTGTCGCTCTGAAGATTAAACACAATTTTTAATTCATGTACAGCACTCATGACAAAACCTGGCACAAGAAGGTCAGCAGCTACTGCTGCTGTTATTAATATATTATTATTAACTATATAAGCCACTCAAGAATTTTCAGCAATATAATGACAGGATCTAAAGAATGTACCTGACTGTGATATGAAAGCGGGACTGAGGGAGGCAATGTAAGCTATGTTAAGACAGAGTAAGAAGTCCCTAAGACCCTGGGCCAAGATGGTGCAGGGGCAACCGTAAGGATGGATGTGAAAGACAAGACGGAGGAGAGAGACGAGCTGCGGTGAGCATAAATACAGTCTAAACAGTAGTGATTGGGAAGATAAGAAGGACATTTCCAGAGAAGGGGACTGAAAGCTGATGAATAAGACGTAGACAGGAAAGGAATTCACAGGGAACTATAAACAACTCTCAGTTCTGAAGGCTCCTTCAACTTAACAGCCTTCATGTTCCTCAGTGCCCGAGTCCCATCATTTCTGTGGGTGTTCTGGGTTGAAGGATTCTCCAACCCTCCGTGGAGTACTCTTAAAATAGAATTAACAATTAAGAAAATATAGTACTGCCGAGAGGCACAATATAAACAAAACTGTGGATTATCCAGGTCCTCATGCAAGGAAAAACATTATACTACCCCTAAACCTGGAATGAAGCAGAAGAAAAAGAGGATCTCTAAATCCTTCTCATCCTCTATTTTGCCTTTAGCCCTTCAGGTGGTAACCATGACATACTTAGTTAACTTCTCCTTGCCCTCAGTTTTACTACAAGAGAACAAAGAGTTGAAATGTAGTTATTTTGCTAAAAGGTTGTTGCAGAAGCTTCTGGAACTAGCAGTGGTTTCTAACTCTCCATTCTACAGATAGGAACCGAGGTACTAGCTGGTTTTCCAGTAGTTTCCTTAAGAGGCAGAAAGCATTACTTGTGTTCAAAGTTTATTTACCACAGCAGGTAAAACCCATCAGATTTCTCTTTAGATTAAGGTGAAAGTGAATTTAAATCTGAATAAAAGGAGAATTTCCTTTCCTCCTACATTAAAAGTGCCTCAACCACCAGGTCCACAAATCATAAGCTCAACTACAAAAATCCATGGCAGTGACAGTCTCAACAATTCAGAAAATAGTTTAACTAGACACTTGTTATTGGCAATGGAAAGTCTGTAGCTCATCCTCAGGTGACTTTAATATGTTGTATCATTGAACTCTATCATAATGAGTTATCTAATTAAATAGTGGGAGCAGGAGTCATTTCAGTCTAATGGAAGAAGCTAAAAATTTAGTCAGAAAGACTATTACTAAAAATCTAACTCAGCAATCTACTATTGACCCTGGGCAGATTCCCAAACCTAGGCTGCAAGTTTCCTCATCTGTGAAATGGAGATAACCTCACAGCACTGCCATCAAGACAGTGAAGATCAAAGAACACAGCCTATGGCAGCCTGGTAGTATCTGGCTTACAGCATAATTATTAGCTACTATTGATACTAAATCTCAGTAATCATAAAACAACAAATCTTCTTTTGGCTAAGCAATAGCTTTTGTTATAAATAAAACTAAATGTCTATTGGCTGTAATGGTGGAAACCATATTTTAGTTTCTTGGAAGCAGCCCAGCACAATAGAGAGAAAATGAGCTGGGATTCTATTTCTGCCAGGATAATCTTGGGAAAATTGGTTAACCCGTTGGAGCCTCAACTTTCCATGTGGTTAGAAATACCTACCTAATAAGACTATCGTAACATTTAATGAGGTGATCTATACAAAGTTTCTAGTACCTATCCAGCTCTTAGTAGGTGCTCAATTAATAGCAGTTATTGGTATTTGTTCAATTTCCCAGTAGAAAAAAAAAATGAATAAACATGAAAATCAAAACCAGCTGAGATCACCATTCCTCATATTTTACAGAAAAGTTTTCATCATTCATTCCATAAATATTTCTTTTGTACCTACTGTGTGTCAGGTAATGTTGACATTGGGGGTCGAGTGACGGATTAGACAGATAAGGTCTCTGCTTTCTGGAACTTCCATTCTAGTTGGGGAAAGCAGACAGTAACAGCCCAAGGACATAATTTCAGAGAGAGATGAGTGCTATGAGGAACCCCAAACAGGGTGGTGTGGTAGCATGCTGGTGGAGGGGATGGTCATTTAGCTTGGATGCATTTCAGCCCAGGCCTGCATAGTTGGTCTCCTTGGGCCAGAAAGGGGACCTCACCTAGTGTGATGCTTAGAGTGTGGATGATGAAAAGTTAAACCTACACCTTTACTTGTCTGTGGATGGATCTCTTTTGCAGCTGCAGCTTCAAGTCTCTCTAAATGCCCTCATCCCAGTACTCAAAACTCTGAGGGTCAGAGCAACATGGTGGTGGGGGGGGGGGGGCGTTCAGCTGCACCTCAGCGCAATCCCCAGACCGATCTAAAGCGACAGCTTCACAGCTCCCTCAGCTCAGAGTCCTGGCTAAGGAGGAAACTGGTCGTTCGTGAGACGGAGGACAGAGAGTACAAGTGTGCAGAAGGCACCTGGCAAGTTGCATTACCGAAAGAGGGCGGCGCGCCCCGGCCTAAGAAACATCTGGACGATCTACGACAATGCCCATTAGTGACTCTAGAAGCTGCAAACGCTTCCCAGACCGCTGGGAAGGCCGGAGGCACAAGTGCCCTCAGCCCCCAGCCGGGGGCCCGGAGAGCGGAGCAGGCCGGGCGCGGGGAGGCGGGCGAGCCCGGAGCCTGCAAGGTCAGCGTCTCCCGATCCCCCCGGCGCGCCCTAGCCCGCGGATGTGGTGAAGCCTCGCACTCGGCCCAATGAAGCTGGTTTCCTGTGCCTCCCGCCCCGGCGCCGCGCCTCCAGGCTGCCCAGGACAAGCCCTTGGCGCCGCATCCTCCGGCGCTCCGACCCAGGTTAGGCGCCCTCTCGCCATCAATCCCGGCCAAACCGTGCCTCTCGGGACAGCACCCCGGGGTGGGCAGCACTCGGGCTCTAACTCCTGGGAGGCCGGCACCGAGGGCGACCTGGGGCTGCCCCACTAACCGGTTCTTCCCCGGCGACAGGAGGCAGACTCCAGCCTGCCCAAACCGCAGCCCTTCTGATCCCGCGCCACAGCCCGCCCCACCGCCTCCCCCCACCCCCCCACCCCCCACACACACAGCCCAGCACCCTCCTGGCGGGCGTCCCGGGGCTTACCTGCACACTCTGCCGCCGGGGACGCCGCCTAGGTCCCCGGTGCGCGGCTCCGGGGTTCGTCCACAGACGCGGGAGGAGGCAAACCCGGCTTCTTCGGTCCCCCAGCAACGCACAGCTGATAGTTCCCGCACCCGCCGCAGGAGACACTCGCCTCCCGCCGTCCGGGCCAGAGCCCGCGCCGCGCACTGGCTGCCTGGCGCTAGGCTCCCCTAGTTCCGCCGCGCTCGCGGGCGCTACGATGGCACAGCGAGTTCCCAGTACTTTGCCCAGAACTTCTCCGCGCGCGCCGCGCGGCGATTAGCCTGGGGAGGGAGCGAGGAGGAGCAGCCTGAGCCCGCCCTGGGGCGGGGCCACGCGTGGAGGGCGGGAGGGACGGCAGAGTGACCCACACTCCCACCAATCAGGAGTCGCCCCCGGGGAAGGAGGTGGGACGATGTACCTGGAGGGAGCACCGATTCCATGACGCAGCTGGGCCGCCGGGTTCCCGACACGTGCGAAGGATGGAGGGAGGTGAGAGCTGCATCTGGGTGGGGGAAAGGGTTCCCGGCGGCCCAGAGCGCTCTGTGCGCGCGATCGGCGCTCAGTAAATGTTTGTGGAGTGGCGTTTCCGAGCCAGGGAAAGAGGAAGAGGTGAGGGTGGCGCGTGAGGGGCTGGTGAAAGGACATGTTTTCGGGGGACACACTGATCGAAAAGGCAAAGAGGATCCGACCTCTTGAGGAATTCAGACCGAGCCAAAGGGATGGAGAACAGAGAAAACGTGGTGAAGGGAGGATTGCAGACACAGGATGATGAAGGACAGAATCCCCGTGGGATCCGGCGGGAGGCTGTGCCCCCGACATCCAGAGGCAGTGATGCAGATTGGTGCCGGGTCCCTGGAGGAGACTTGAGGGGCGTGTGGTTGTTTATTCTACGCAGTTCAGGTGCGAGGGGGAGGGGAGAGAAAGTATCACAGCTACAATTAAAATGCAGTTCCGTGATAGACGAGAAAGCCCACCCAACTTGACTGCTCAGTCGCTCCTCTGCCTCCTTTGATCCTAGAATGAATGCAAGCAGCTAATCATCAGGACTCCGTTTGGACACTGCAAATCTGTCGGGTGCCGCAGGGAGCGGGGTGGGAAGGGAATTAACATTTACCGAGCGCCGACTGTGTGCTCCCGGAGCAGCTGTGGGCATATACAGCTGTGATCATGGCACCCCAGCTTCCTGTTCTCATAGAGCTTACGCTTTAGTTGGGAGACAGACCAAGAGCAAAGAAGAACACATGCAAATATAAACAAACCAGAAAGTGCACTGAGGTGATTGCTAAGCAGAGCTTTCAAAGGTGGTGACGGGTGTCATAGGGAGCTGTGGAAACCCCCTGAGGGCCTCTCAGCGGAAGTGGCTTTTACGCACTTTCCTAAACTGGGGAAAGGAGCTACCACGGCCGTCTCGGAAAGAGCGTTCCAGGCAGAGAGAGCGACAAATGCAGGGTGTTTAACCTCCCTGAAGATCCTTCTAACCTACCTCTCCGGGCTGAACAGTGAGTGTGGCTCTCTAGGCGCGCTGCCTGGCACAGAGTAAGGGCTCCAGAATATTGCATTCCAGTGCCACCCAACACGTGCGGCACTCGACACATTTCCAGCCTCCCAGATGACCCCAAATACGGTTCTGAGGCTCTGCAGGGAGCCACGCTATCCACATTTCATTCATCGCTCTCGGTTCTCCGCTTTCTGCAGTCGCGAATGTCTGAGACTGTGTGTCTTGGATCTTTCAGGAGGCGAGCCGAGGGCGGGAGGATCCCGACAAGCTGCAGAACAAACCCATCGTTATGCTGCCTGCGCTGGCACTCGGGGAACCTTATTGGAGAAGATTTAAAATCCAGTGACTTGGAGATTCTTAAATCATCCCTCTGCACTCGACCAAGGCCGGGTGGATCAACGCGTCTGACAGGCGCCGGGACCATTCATTCTGAATTCGAGGAGTCACACTGCTCACGCCCGTTGTTTTCCCAACCCTTCTTCCTTTTTTCAGTAATTCCTCTCAGAAAGAGAAGCTGTCTTCCCTCTCTCCTCCTCCTTCAAGCTCTTTTATTTCTCTTCATTTCTTTTCATTTCTCCACCTCCCACCCTCACCCTGTTTCACCAGCATTGCTTTTTCTGCGGGAGACAAGCCTTAAATCCGGAAGGAAGCTTTCTGCATGGGGCTTCATTATTGAAACTACCATCCCGTTCTTTGCTTTTTCTTCAATTTCTTCCAAATAACCAAGTGTGTTTTTTTTTTCTATTGTACTTGAGGCAGTTAATTGGACAGGATGAGAATTATTCATATCGTGCCTTGCTTCCAAGAGGAATCTTACTGTGTCTTTTCATAGTTTCATTTCCTCATCTACTCCTAAATAAGCTTCGAGGCTCACCAGCTCCTAAAAACAAAAGGAAAAAGAAAGAAAGTTGAATACCACACAGAGCTAATTATTCTTGAAAAAGCTTGTTAAGTCCTAAAATTAGCTTTCTCCTCAGAGCTTTATTTTAAAGTAAGGATCTGAATGTCCACTCCAGCGAGATCAATGCTTCTATAGTAAGAGCTTCTAAAGACCCTCTTTGAATTGTTGAACAAATACTTTTTATCTTTGGAAACAGACACACCACGGTGGGGATTGTTCACACTTGGTTGAATGTTCCTAGTTTCTGAAATTCATAATAGGTAAGCAGGTGTTGAAAGAGTTGACATGTTTTGATAGTAAAGGAAGGTGATGATAAAGGAGTTTAATGGAGGCCTCTAGAATAGGACTACCTGAATTTCTGTCTTATGGTGACCACCTCCTGATTCTGAGAGCAACTTTCTTTTTCTGCAAAACAGAGGCAGTAATTGTACCTACTGGGCTACAAAAAGAGTTTCATCCTCAGTCTGAAAACAACTTTCACATAGCTTAACTCAGAGTTCTCGGTCTCAGCACTATAGACATTTGGGGCGAAATACTTCTTTGTTGTGTGGGGTTGCCCTGTGCAGTTAGCAGCATTTCTGGCCTCTACGCACTAAATTCAAGCAACACCCTCTCCTCCCACAACCAAAAAGTTTCCAGACATTGCCAGATGTCCCCTGGAGGGCAAAATTGCTCCTTGCTGAGTGCCATTAACCTAGCACATAAAAAGCACCCACAGGACTTCCTAGGTGGCACAGTGGTTAAGAATCCACCTGCCAATGCAGGGGACACGGGTTTGAGCCCTAGTCCAGGTAGATCCCACATGCCGAGAAGCAACTAAGCCCATGTACCACAACTATTGAGCATGCGCTCTAGAGTCCGTGAGCCACAGCTATTGAGCCTGTGTGCCACAACTACTGAAGCCCACGCACCTAGAGCCTGTGCTCCACAAGAGAAGCCACCGCAATGCCCGTGCACCTCAATGAAGAGTAGCCTCCGCTCGCCGCAACTAGAGAAAGCCCATGTACAGCAATGCAGACCCAGTGCAGCCAATAAATAAATAAATTTGTTTTTTTTTAAATGCCCACAGATTAGGAAACAATATAAGAAGAGCTTAAAGATATGGATTTCCAGAGTGTAAATCTCAGGCAAATATTACTCTCCTAAACATCTTCAAAATAGGAATCATAATAATGCTAACTTCTTAAGACTGGCTAAGGATTAGATGAATGTGTGTGTATAAAAGCAATTTAGATAATGCCTGGAACATGGTAAACTTAAAAGACATGAGCTTCTATTCTCATTTTCTTCCTGTGGAGTGAAGGCATTGGACTAGATCAGAGATGACATGGCTTATTTGCTGCCACTCCCCTCCTTGCCTCATGCCAGACATCACAATGAAGTCAAGGCTGTCCTTTCCACTTAGCCCAAATAAGGCCTCAGAATCCTTCTCAACACAAAGCTTTAGGAAGCAACTACTGATAGAGCAGGGTCAGCGGGCAAGATGATGCTGAATTACCATGCTGAGGCTACATAAACTTCAAGCCATTTTAAGATTAAGATCTTAAGTCATCATAAGATTAGAGCCTCAATCTTCTTGAATGGTGTCTACAAGACAAATGTGACGAGAAGGAATCATCACCTCATCAATCCCTTTTATGAAGGAGGGGGAGGGAGTTCCAGCATCTTGACTATAATCATAGAGCCTATGAGTGATTACAGGCTGGGTCTTCTACCCTCTTAAAGTGTTCTCTTTTGCCATTCCCATCACTTGTGGAGAAAACACTTGTCTGAAGCAGTGATGTAACCCTCCCCATCCTGTATACCCCTAATTCATTTTGTTCTCCTTCACTTTTATCTGGAAAATGAATCAAAGTACTTAGTTGCATAGGAACACCTTGTAAGCATTCTTTCAAAAGTGTTAGTGCTCATGACTGAGGAATGCACAAGAATTCACCAATTCCTTCGTTAAATAGAGACTCCTCTTTTGTATAAGGGACAATTCTTAGCAGGGATTTTAAGAGATCCAAAGATGAATCAGTGGGTGTCCCTGCCCTCAATGTTTTTACAGTTTCATATATTAGGCAGACCAGACATGGATATAAATAACTACGATACAAGCTGAAAAATGGAAAATGTCCTGAGAGAGGTAACAAAAAATGTGTTCAAAGAAGGGAGAAATTATTTTGGGAATTAGGAGCAGAGAGTCACTTCCTGCATGTCTCGTTGATATTTTTAACTTTTTGATAAAAAATTAGTATTTATTACAATCAAGTTAGCCTTGTAGAGGAAGCTGCAACATCATTAAGCTTCCTGGATCAGACACAGCCTCTGCTTAGTTTAAGTGGATACCATCAGTGCAACTAAAGGTCACAGTTCATTCTAACTCTAATAGTCAGTTTTTATCAGATGTTTAAAATTTCTGGAATGTTCTAGAGGAAGATTGCTCGCCTTTAGTGACAACAGACTGACTTTCTTCCAAGCATTGACAGAAGCAGTTTCTACCATGTTATACTGTGGGAGAATAATATATATGCTATGTATTTTATGCATATATATGTAATATATATACATAAGGTATATATTGTATAAAAAGGAACATAACGAGGGTGAAGGGACACCAACATCTTATACATTAAGCTATGAAACAATATTTCATTCAGGACTGAGCTATCTCAGAAGTCAGGCTGAGCACTCTATTATCTTTTAGGTATACTGTCCAGAGCACATGCACATCCTAGTATTATTTGTGGTAAATACTAGGTATTATGACAGCAGCCCACACGTACTAAGCATTTATGTGCCAGACACTGCCAAACTGGGCTGCCAAGATTATTACCACTTCTGCCACCATCCAGAGGCTGCCTGTTAAACCAGAAAGACTTGGCAGAACTGCCAGAACCACATCCCTCCTGCTACAAACCATACCAGCAAAGTGTATGCCTCAAATCCTGCTTTTCCTCTATCACCACATTTCCAAATTCATGCCTTGCATGCATGCATCTGATTGGTACATTCCAAACCACACCTGCAAATCTAGCTGCAAGGAAGCCTGGGAAATGCGATTTTCAGCTTTCCAGCCTCTGCAGTAAGGCACAATAGAGAAAGGTTGGGTTAGGAGCTTAGTGAGCCAAGTCACAGCATTCACCATATCTTTTCCTTCCAATCTCCAAAGCATGTTGGCAGGAAAAAGTTTTATATATTATATCCTCTTTGGTGTGTTTCAGTTTTTATAGGGTAACCTAGAAGACCTCCCCATCCTTCACCAATCCCCCTAGATTCCCATCTCAGTCTCCACCAGCAACACCGCTACAGTTCAAGCCGCCATCATTTCTTGCCTGGAAAAGTCCAGCAGACTTAAGACTAGCTCCCAGGAAATGTGTTCTCCTGCCATTGTCCACTCTGTAGCCACAGCCATTATATAAAACCCATATCTGATCATTACTCTTAGGATAAAAACAAAACTACTTACATGGTTTTCAAGGTCCGATGTATCTGGTGTCCCCTGACTTCATCTTGTGCCGTGTCACCCCTCCCACTCACCCCTTTCTCCCACACTGACCTGCTTCCAGGCCTTTGCTCTTTCCTGACATAGGATACTTTGCCTGGAATGTGCTGCTCCCTTCTCTTCATTTAGTTAATGCCGACTCATCCTTTACATCTCATTCTGTCATCACTTCCTCAGGGAAGTCCTCCTTGACTTTCACGATTAGGTCAAATCGTTCTATCTTATGCTCTTGTTAGAACTGACGTGTGTGTGTGTGTGTGTGTGTGTTTGTGTATGTTCATAGCATTTTTCATATCATTAATTTCTGTCTCTTAACTGGATTATAGATTCCACAAGGTGAGGACCATGTATGTTTTTAATCTTCCAATGCCTGTCTCAATACTTAACAGCCTTAGGCCTTTAAATATTTGTTGAATAAATAAAGGGAATCCCAAAGAAATGAACTTTAATGATGGTAGTGGGATGGGGTGAGGGGTGTGGGCACTCATCGAAGGCCCAGGAGGCAGAGATCGCTCCACTGCCCAGATCATACAGATGCTCTCATAGCAACTTGACATCAGAAAGATGCTGTCCCCTTAAGTTACCGTTTTGCCAAGATCACAGGTTAACTAATTTTTATGTTACCTTTTTCTCCCTTACAATATGTTTCCCTATTCCTCAGAATGCCCATGTCATCTTCACCAAACCATATCAAGAGAAACTTTAGAGGAGGGCTTAGTTTGGCTGCTTCCACCCTGCCACAGCCCAGTTCCCATAGGCCGTCCCCTACTTATAGAAATGAAAACCAAGAATGCTCAGTGGCGGTAATATTTGTACCTTTTCTTAACATGGGTTTTGCACTTTTGTGTTAACCTCTTCATTTCTCCACAATGTTGTTAGGACTTGTATCGTGTGACTTTCACCAAAGACAGTGCCCTGTTCAGTGACCCCTGTTACTTACACAGAATTCTCTATTGATCCACAGCGACTAGGAATATCACACTCCGAGGAAATCAGCACTTCAGGGGGAAAACTAACTGTCTTGTGCTGGCTCTTACAGACTGTTAATTTAATGAACTGAATTCCTGGAACTGAAAGTAAACGTGTCTGAATACTACGTACTTGGAATAAAGCATATTAATACCTAGAATCCATGTTTCTCCTCTGAGTGAGTGTGAGTTGCTGGGACTGAAATGGAGGAGGAGAGAGAGGAAGAAAGTCCGATTCTGAGAGGATTTCCTCCTCATCCTTATCTCTTGCAAAAACAAAAACCACAGAGGCTAAAGAAAGGGAATTAAATTGCCTGTAATCCTGCCTGCAAACAATAACACCCCCTGCTTACGCTATGATTATTCAACAATTCCTTTTAGTATTTTTTCATGCAGTTGTAATTTTTGGGTAAATACAAATTTAAATTGTATTTCTGACTTGATAGCACACGTTTTCCTAATTGCTGTTTCATAACTATCAATAGAATATTATGAATTCATTAAAATGATTATTGTGAAAACTATGAAAAACCCTGAGAAATATGTATGATACCAATTAAACTTGGACCATAACAGAAATAGCTGAATTTTGAATGAATACAAAGAGCTAGATTTATATACTGCCCTTTCCATTAAGTAGTTTTTTCATCTTGGGCAAGTAATTTACACTTTCTAAATGTTTGCTTCTTCATTTTTAAAGTGAAGTTCATAATACCTGCCTCACAGCTATTATAGAGATTCAAAGTAATAATGTGTCAGCTGAGATAGGTCCCCAAGGAAAGGAAGATATTTATAAAAATTTACTTTTGAGTAATTTTCCTTTGAATAAGGCTCCCTCCCCCAAAGAAATCTAATTTGATCTCTATTTTATTCATGTTGCAATGAAGCATCTATCTTCCTCCTAGTTCCCTTTTAGGGAAATTCCTTTAATCCAGTTGAGTTACTGGATTAAAGGATGCGACATACCTTCGGCTCTGAAAATTGCCTTTTCAAACCTCATGCCAGTTGACGTTGCTGTAGCAATGTTGGAACGTGTCGCCTTCACCCCGTCTCTGCCCACATTAGAGTCACATTTCTAAGGGAAATGTATAATAATTATATACTGAACAAATAAGAACCAAAAAACCTGGTTTTTTTGTCCTGTAAGTGGAACCACATATTCATTGATTAGGATGGTACCTGGGTAACCTCTTCCCAACTAAGACTAAACTGAAAGTCACAATATGTCCACACACTCATCCACATGCTGAAGGAGCCTGAGCACCGGGAGGCTGAACAGTCTTCACTGGATGGTCCATTTGTGTCTAACAGCTAAGGCTGGAGTGTGTCTGAAGCACAAGCAGCTGTAACTTTAAGGAGCCTGGGACCAGGGCATCCCTGATCCTATACTCCCCTCAGGCTGGGAAGCAGATCCATAAAACCTTAACTCTAAAAATCTGTCTTGGGCTTCCCTGGTGGCGCAGTGGTGAAGAATCCACCTGCCAATGCACGGGACACGGGTTCGATCCCTGGTCCAGGAAGATCCCACATGCCTCGGATCAACTAAGCCCATGCACCACAACTACTGAGCCCATATGCCACAACTATTGAAGCTCGTGTGCCTAGAGTCCGTGCTCCAAAACAAGAGAAGCCACCGCAATGAGAAGCCCGTGCATTGAAATGAAGAGTAGCCCCCACTCGCCACAACTAGAGAAAGCCTGTGCAGCAATAGAGACCCAACACAGCCAAAAATAAATTAATTAATTTAAAAATAAATAAATAAAAGTTCTGTCCTGATTGCTCCCAGAGGCTCAACCTACCATGGTGGACATTTGCCTTTACCAGTGACTGCTCTAAGTATGAAAAAGGCGTGTGTTCCAATTCCGGCGAATGAGACATGAAAGTAACCACGCTGGGGGCTTTGGAATAACTTGTATCCCAAATAACATGAACTGCAAATAACTTTGGTATAAAATGAGCCACATAACACCAGCATTGTGTTGCAGGTATTTCAAATGAGTTAAGAAGCCTTGTATTATATTTAGTTGGGTGCCCATCTTATATTCCCTTCCGAATTGTAAACTCTTTTTTCTTATTTTTCTTGAAAGTCTTCCTCTCACACAGCACAGTGCTCTGCACATGAAAGACATTTCTTAAGTTGTTTATTGAACAAATGTGTAAATATATTTTCCTCAAAACTATGATCTCAATTCACTTGTCAGGGTAGTAGAATTACATTCCTTTTGTCTGCTAGGATACTTTAGTTGCAAGTAAGAGGGGATCTATTATCTCACACAACCAGAAGCTGTAGATACAGTGACTTCAGCGTTGGTTCATTCAGTAGCTCAAACACGTCAGCAACAGACCCAGGTTCTTTCTGTCTTTCTGCTCCACCAAGTTCACTGTGAGAGTTTTCTCCGCAGGCTGGATGTGATACAGATGGAACGGTTACTATTATCCTGTCCGGAAACAGAAAAGATTATCCCTTCCTGGAGTCAGCAAGGAAGCCTCTCCTGTACGTCCCCCAGCCAGGTGACCTTCACGTTTCTTTGACCAGAGCTGGAGCGCATGCCCATTCACACTTAAAGCAGTCACTGGCCAAGGCAAAAGTGCTGCCGTGACTGATGTAGACCACACGTTCATACCTGAGAAACAAAACAAAAAACTGGAGTTCAATTAGCAAATGTGGTAGGCTATTTTACATTTCGGCAATATCCACTTTTCTACTTAGTGGGGGATTTCTAGTCAGCCTTGGCTATGTGACCTATTTCGTCCAATAAAATGTCAGTTGAGGCTCCGAGGGCCAGTCCTTGCTTTGCTGTGCTAGCGTCCCCTCTACCATAATCAGCAGCAGTATTCCAGTCAGAAGCTGCTCCATCTGCCTGGGTCCCAGGGTGAGAATGATAAAGATACAGGAGCACAGACTCCACTGAGCTAAAATGCACTCTTAGCACAAATGAGGGAAAAAAAACAAAAAAAGCAAAAACTTTTGTTGTTACAATACAGAGATTTTGGAATTGTTTGTTACATATGTTAACCCGTTCCTACTGATACAGCAAGGAAAAAAATGGGAAATGTGTGTTGAGAATGCAACCAAAAGTGTTGCTATATCTCCTGTCATTCCTAAATAGAAAGTGAAATCTGTATGAACATAGAGGTGACATGACACACCTGACATCACTGTGTCAAGGCAGTCCCTCCTGCCTTAACTCAGAGCAGCTCCCTTTCCAACTCTCCAATCAGCATTCACGGCATCACCACCCTTCCCTTCACCAGAGCTCACAGCATTTGCTCTGAATCTTCCCTTCTCTTGCCAATCCCTCCCCACTAACTATCAATTTTTCATACAAGATGCCTCCAGGTACACTGCTTCATCTTTATAAGCCCAGCCATCTCTCAAGGATAATGCCTTAACCCCTGTACAAGTGTCCATTCTGATCTTCCTGCTTCCACTCAAATCTCCTGGGCTCAGAAGTGCTGGCATGCCCTTCTTCATCCTTAGTTTTCATCACACAGTTCTACTGCTGGAGAAATATCACTCCAAGGCCCTTATTATCTGACTTACCCTCTGCAAACTCATGGCTCATTACTTTTAAAAAAGATATTCTGTTGCAGGTCCCTGTAAGGGCCAGTCCTAATGCTAAGTTTTGATGGAAATCCATCAACATGGTATCATACTCATCCCTGCCTTCTTACCCAGAAAACAATGCCCATAATTTCCCTATTAACCTTTCACATATGATTCAGGGTCACTATTTCTTACAGTAATTAATGACGGGATACAATGATGACCTCAAGCATTATTGAAATGTATAAATTATCTGCCCTGTCGCAAACTGACTCGATGGTTTTTGAGTACGTATGTACTAAGAAAAGATAACAAAAGCATAATGACAAGGATTTATCGGGCTTTGATGATGTTCTAGGCACCATTCTAAAGGCTTCATCCTCATTTAATCCTAATGGTCCTATGGAGTAGGGGTCATTATCATCTCCATTTGTAGAGACGAGAAACTGAGGTGGCAAAAGTCAGGGAACATACAAATTTTCAGAGCAGCACTACTGGGCTTCCCTGGTGGTGCAATGGTTAAGAATCTGCCTGCCAATCCAGGGGACACGAGTTCGAGCCCTGATCCAGGAAGATCCCACATGCCTCAGAGCAGCTAAGCCCATGCACCACAACTACTGAGCCTGCGTTCTAGAGCCCACAAGTTATAACTACATTATAGCCCACGTACCTCAACTACTGAAGCCCACGTGCCGCAGCCACTGAAGCTCACGTGCCTAGAGCCTGTGCCCCGCAACAAGAGAAGCCACCACAATGAGAAGCCCACACACCGCAATGAAGAGTAGCTCCTGCTCACCACAACTAGAGAAAGCCTGCGAGCAGCAACGAAGACCCAAGGCAGCCAGTAAATAAATAAATTTTTAAAAAGCACTATTCATCATAACCCCAAAGTGGGAAAAAACCCCAAATGTCCTTCAACTGATGAATGGATAAACAAAATTTGAAATATCTATACAGGACTTCCTAGGTGGCGCAGTGATAAAGAATCTGTCTGCCAATGCAGGGGACATGGGTTTAAGCCCTGCCCTGGGAAGATTCCACATGCCACGGAGCAACTAAGCCCGTGGGCTACAACTATTGAGCCTGTGCTCTAGAGCCCGTGAGCCACAACTAATGAGCCCATGTACCACAACTATTGAAGCCCTCTCACCTAGGGCCCGTGCTCCACAACAAGAGGAGCCACTACAATGAGGAGCCTGTGCACCACAATGAAGAGCAGCCCCCGCTCACAGCAACTACAGAAAGCCCGTGTATAGCAATGAAGATCCAATGCAGCCAATAAATTAAATAAATAAATTTATTAAAAAAATCTATACAAAGAAATATTATTTAACCATAAAATGGAATGATGTACTGATAATATGATACAACATGGATGAACCTTGAAGAAACCTTATGCTAAGTGAAGGAAGCCATTAACAAAAGATGTATATTGTATGATTCCATTTATATGAAATGTCCAGAATAGATGAATTCATAGCGACAGAATGCAGATTTGTAATTGTCAGGGGCTGGGGGAGGGGAGAATGGGGATTTACTAATGAATATGGAGATTTACTGTGGAGTAATGGAAATGTTTTAGGACTGTTATGGAACCTGGACTTGGGTCCACTCACCTGACACAGCAAAGCCAACCTACTGACACCTGGTTTGGTGAAGAAAACTACAGCGCTTATTGCAGAGTCAAGCAAGGAGAACCGGCAGCCCATGCTCACAAGACCTGAGCTCCCTCCCCGATTTCAGGGAAGGGTTTTTAAAGGTAGTGTGAGGGAGGTGGCCGCTGCGTATGTGAATTGATTGGCATCAAGGTGAAGTATGGAGCATCACCAATCTGGTTTCAATCGGTGTGGGGTCTCTGTGCTTGCAGTCACATGTTTTCATACCCTGGGGATCTGGTTTCTGAAAAACAACTTAGGAATGTGTGTCAGATTTTGTTATCTGTATCTTTCAGGGAACTGGGAGTTAGGTGAAGCTGCTGCCTGGCTGACTTACAGTCTAAATTGTTACCAGTTTCCTGGCCCAACAGCTCTTCTTTGTTTCTACATGTTCTCATTTCCTAAACATTAACTCTTGAGCCAGCCTTTTGAGTCTCAGCAGAGGCCTGGGAAACTAAATAAAAAGGATTTTACTTCAAAAGACAAGGACACAAGGGCTTGTATACAGTTTCAGAACTAGACAGAGGTGGTGGTGGCACAACACTGGGACTATTCTAAATGCCACTAGATCGCTCACTTTAAAATGGTTAATTTTATGTTACATGAATTTCGCCTCAGTATATTATGTAACTTTTAAAAAGTCAAGGGAGAGGGAGAGAGAAGCTAACATTTTAAAACTGCTGTCTAGAGAATCAATTCAAAAAGGAAAGTACGTTATTTTCCCAAGGAAGGCATTGATGTCCACTGAGAGCAGTTTAATGGAGGCTGAAGATAGATTCTTTTTTGGTATAAAGTAAGAATAAATGTACTCTAGACAAGGACCCAAAGCAGCAGTGCTACGAGGAAAGCATGAACGCTTTGTGACATCCTTTTTTTACTGTACAGAGACCTTTTGTATTTAAATTTGTTGCTGGGTTCCAGAAAGTTGGGATTATTAGATAATCAGTCCTTCAATACACAGTTCACACTTCTGGATAAATTGCTTGTGTACACACTTCAAATTGTACACAGCCTGAAGACCAAGAATGGTTCCTCCATCTCTGCAGGCCCCTGCTTCCTCAGGCCAGGCTGTGTACACCAAAGGCTATCAGTAATGCATTTCCATTTATCGCAACTGGATCTGCCCTCCTAGCTAATGCAACTGCAGTCAGCTCTCTGCCTATTCTTTAGTGAAAGGTAATAGGTCACACGAAAGCCAGAAACATTCTGGGGTTGTCATTCCCAGAGATGGACCACAGAGAGTCGCCCTCAATGTCTGAAGCTGCCGAGTTCTGTGCAGGGTGGGCTCTGACATAGGCAAGGGAATACAGGAGGAGCATGCACTTTTCATTAGCATAGCTGACCTCAGACCATTTGGCTCCTAGACCTGTCCTGAGGGCCCTGAGAATGATCTAATTGGTCAAGAAATGCACTGAGACATTCCAGAGCTTGGCACAGAGTTCCAACTTCTGAAACACCTAGGCTGGATAAGAGACTCACTTCTAAGCAATCTCTGAGAACCACTTATTAGATATCAACGATTCAGCAAATCTTTGATTCAGCAAAACTGTCCCTGAGGACAGCCATCCTTAGCTTTCTGCATACTCATTACTCAATTTTTGTTTCCATTTCTTAAAGTGCTTTTTTGTTGTGCTCTAAAATGGTATCCAACTAAGAGTTTTCTCCTGGGACTGTCTTCAAGCTTCAGATAACAACATTTGTATGTGGTATTTCTGCAGTGCCTGTTGCTCCAGTAAAGAAGGGCTTGGTCTGAGTCTTTGAAAGAAATTTGAATTTTCCAAGTGATGATCTGAAATTGGATGCCACTTCATGGTTTAGGAGAAAAAAAGTTTTTCTAATTAATGTCAGCTGGTTGGTCCCTGCGTCCAGCTCTCTTGTGGTTTTTCTTAGGAGAGTCTTCTACAAAATGTAAAAAGGGTCTCCCACTTGTTTGATTGCTTTTTCCGGCTTCTAATTTAGAAAATTAATTCTTATATAATAAATTATATTCTATAGTAATTAATTGATAATTTAAAAGTTGCAATGATATCAACATCAAGTTTTTGTAAGCATTTCGCTTAAAAATTCTTTTATTTCTGCTAACAGCTGTCTTCTGTGTTGAGGACCCCCAAGACCCACCTCCACGTTGGAGGATTCACTAGGAGATCCACAGGACTCAGCACACAGACCTACTCAGGGTGATGATCTACTCCTGCAAAAGGATACAAAGCAAAACCAGCAAAGAGAAAAGGCCCATGGAGTGACGTCTGGGGGTAACCAGGCCTAAGCTTCTGAGTCCTATCCCTGTGAAGTCACACAGTTCAGGACATGCTTCGTTTCTCCAGCAAAGACTGTTGTGACAACATGTGACAACACATGTGAAGTGTTGCCAACCAGGGGGCAGGGGAGGGGGGCGGGGGGGCCTAAGTGTCCAGGGTTTTTATTGGAGGCCTTTCCCTTTGACACCCTCTGCCCGGCATGTACTAAAACTCCAGACTTGCAGCAGGAAAGCAGGCATTCAGGGTAAACCACATTGTTTGCACAGACAACACAGACACAGGGAGCTGCTCTTGGCAGTTAAGGAATTGTGGGAACCCTCCTTTCATCTAAGTCCCCAGAGGCCAGCCAAGGGTCAACCCTGCAAGCAGGGCTTTCTAAGGATAGCAGTCTTGGCCCTGACACTAACTCTTTTCTGCACATCTTCTCTACACTTGAAGGGTGTCTTGTCTACCCACTAACCTCCTTAAAATAATGAACTTCATTCTTTGCTTCTCAAGACCAGTCTGAATAGGTGCATCTTCAAGGACCTCTCCACTGTCTTGGCTGTGTATTCATAGCAGGACCAACATGGCTTCGTTCAGGGAAATGAAGCAGTTTTGCTGGGAAATGTGTGTAGTTAGACTGAGGAGCTAGTGCGGAAATCTTTCTAGGGCTACTTGAAGAATACCCGCGGCATGTCATTGAGATTTTGGTCAAATCAAATAATAATGAATCCATGTATTCACTACTTTTTAAAGCCTTACTCTTCTTCAATGGCATATATTATTTTCACACCCATCTTGTCAGTTCTCTTTTCCTTCATCAGTGTCATTAGTCACCATGAAATGTGAACCCAAATGGTTGTATGTTTTTAAGCACTTAATCTTTTTTAATAATAAGCAAGGGACTTCCTAGGTGGCACAGTGGTAAAAAATCTGCCTGCCCATGCAGGGGACACGGGTTCAAGCCCTGGTCCAGGAAGATCCCACATGCCGTGAAGCAACTAAGCCTGTGAGCCACAACTATTGAGCCCATGTGCTGCAACTACTGAAGCCCATGTGCTTAGAGCATGTGCTCCACAATAAAAGAAGCCACGGCAATGAGGAGCCCACACACTACAACAAAGAGCAGCTCCTGCTCGCTGCAACTAGGCAAAACTCGTGTGCAGCAACGAAGACCCAACACAGCCAATAAATTAATTAATTAATTAATTAATTAATTTAAAAAATAATAAGCAAGAAAATAAGTCCATCACTGCCTTTGCTAATAGAGGGAGAAACCACATTTTCAAATAATGTTAGTATCAGAGAAATGAAGACTCCATATTGTCAGCAAACATGTAGAGACATCCCGCAGTGTTGAGGGGGATATTGACACGTCAGCACAGAAGGCATTACCCTTGGTTTGGGGAGAGGATGATCACCAGCACTCAGATGGAGACTTTCTTCAGAGTGGTGGTGGGTCTGATTGATTTTCACAAGTGAGATGATGGATTTATGTTGTTCAAGCTATAGGAGTGGCAAGAATCTAATGTACTTCACTCTGCAGGGAAGAATCAGTAATTTCTTGGGCATACATGGTGCATTCAGTTCCCAACTGTGTGGACCATTGCTATGGGTTGAATCATGTCCCCTCAAGTTCCTATGTTGAAGTCCTAACCCCCAGCACCTCAGAATGTGACCTTATTTGGAGACAGAGTCTTTACAAAGTTAAAGTAAGGTCATTAGGATGGGCCCTAATACAATTAGACCAGTGTCTTTATAAAAAGGGGTAATTTGGACACAGATATACACACACAAAGAGAACACTGTGAAAAATCAATGCAGAGACTGGGGTGATGCTTTTGTAAGGTAAGGAACAGCAGAGATTGCTAGCAAACCACCAGCAGCACAGAGACAGACATAGAACAGATTCTTCCTGACAGAACTCAGCAGGAATCAAACTGCCAACACATTGATTTTGGACTTCTAGCCTCCAGAATTGTGAGACAATACATTTTTGTTATGTAAGCCATTCTGTTTGTGGTAACTTGTTACAACAGTTCTAGCAAACTAACAGAACCAGTTGTTCAATGGAACAAGGTGCCCAAAGCACCCACAGGGCAGAGAAGAGGATTAGGTGCAGTGAGGATGAAGAAGTGAGGGAGGAGGACTTCCTAGGTGGCGCAGTGGTTAAGAATCCGCCTGCCAATGCAGGGGACACAGGTTCAAGCCCTGCTCTGGGAAGATTCCACATGCCGTGGAGCAACTAATCCCATGCACCACAACTATGGAGCCTGTGCTCTAGAGCCCGTGAGCCACAACTATTGAGCCCATGTGCCACAACTATTGAAGCTCATGTGCCTAGAGCCTGTGCTCCGTAGCAAGAGAAGCCATCCACTACAATGAGGAGCCCGCGCACCACAACAAAGAGGAGCCCGCGCACCTCAACAAAGAGTAGCCCCCGCTCGCATCAACTAGAGAAAGCCTGTGTGCAGCAATGAAGACCCAACATAGCCAATAAATTAAATTAATTAATTAAAAAAAAAAGAAGCAGCAGCAGCGAGGGAGCTTACCCTCCAGTAGGGGAGGCAGACGTGTACACTGCGCACAAAATGCGCTGTCAGGCACCCCCAAGAACTCTACCAACTTCGTTACATCTGTTTTCCAAAGGACACTGCCCTCCTCCCAAAAGTAATCTATAAATAGTTTATACTGCTAGGTTTAACTTTAAAAAACAAACAAAACAAACCTTAGTAAATAATAATCAAATTGCTTAAGACTTTAGGCTCTGTACCTGTGCAATGTCTCATTGGATTGCAAAGAAACTCTGAAAGGTGGGTTCTGTTTTATCCTCATTTTCCAGATTAGGAAACTGGAGTTCAGAAGTTTCACTTCTTCTTCCCGGTTACTGGGCTTGCTTGAAGCAGAACCCAGTATGATTCAAACAAACAAACTCTTGACAGTGTTTCTCTAAGTTGGTCTCTGGACCACACCATCAAAATCACCTTAGTCACTCGTTAAAAGGAAGAATTTGGGGTCCAACTCCAGAATTACTGATTTAATTAATCTCTGCTTCTGAGAAATATTTTTTGTTTGTTTGTTTAAACAAATTCTGGTGATTCTGACTGACAGGCACTACTAATGCAGCAAATAAAGTCTGCTGCCTTTGAAGAGTTTCTCAGCACTTTAGCCTGTTAGAATCTGCTGAGTAGTTTTAAAAACTCCCATCTTCCCCTTCCCAACTGAATTAGAACCCATAGTAGTGGGTCTGGGGAATCATATGTAAAAACTGCCCAGGATTTAAATGGACTGCCATCATTGAGAACTGCTGGTGGGATACCCATGCTTTTAACACAAAATATTGAGCTCTGTTTTAAAACCAAAAGACAAACCTAAACAACAACCACCAACAAATTTTCAATAACTAAAGCTTTAAGCCATCTAAAGGTAGGAAGAAAATTGTGATGGAGGAAGAGGAACCATGAAATCAGTGGGCACCTGATGGGGTTAGAAGTCAAGTGGGAACTACGAATAGATTAAAAGACAAAACAAACAAACAAAAAAAATAACAGCAAAAGAGGGACACTTATGAGAAGATATACTGATTTCACAATTAGGCTTAAATCAACTTCTGGAAATATGTGATTATTGTTTAAAAAAAATTGTTTAAATTCCTTTTTAAAATCAGGAATCATATGGTATTTATGAGTGATATAATGTCATGGAATGACTATAGGCTTTAGAGCTAGAAAGATCTGGATTTAAACCAGTGCTTCTCCACCTGCTGCAAGACACCATGTTTGTTTCCGGAGGATACTGGATGATGTCCAGAGACATTTTCGGTTGTCACAACTGGGATTAGGAGAGGGCTACTGGCATCTACTGAGCAGAGCCCGGGGATGTTGCTAAACATCCTTCAATGCACAGGACAGCCCCCACAACAAAGAATTATTTGGTCCAAAATATCAATAGTGCTGAGGTTGAGAAACTCTGGTTTAAACACTAGTTGCATCATTAACTAAATATATGGCCTTGAGTTTAACCCTGCTGAACCTCACTCAATCTTCCCATATAAAAAATGGGGAGAATAAAACCTATGGCAGAGGATTAATACCTAAAACACTTAAGAAGTGCTTATTATGTGCCCAAGATATAAAAGTTGAAGTTCAGAGAAGTTGGTGACCAGATCAAGTTTCCCACCTAATGAGTGGCTAAACAGGATTAGGATCTAGTCCAAATACTATCCCTTACATCAAGGGGCCACCAAACCTCCAGTGTGAGGGGTGTAGGGTTCCTTCAGCCCTTCCTTGATCAGGTCACCTGTACTCCCATAGCCTCCTTCCTAAGGACTGATCAGAACAATGTAAAGCCATTGGCAACAATTTGCTCATCTGGATACAAATGAGGTGTCAAAAAAAAAAAAAAAAAAAAAGGTGGTAGCAAGGAGCCAAGAATGTAACAGAACTGATGTCCAAATACCTCCAGGGGGGTGTAATGCACTGCAATCAGTGGATAATAGCCTTACTGGATGTAAGTGGACAAACAACCTAACATCACTTTTCCAGGAACAAAAACCCTGATTCTGCTTTCCAGAATCACAGGGTGTTTTAGAATCCCAACACCACACCCTTACTGTTGCCAAAACATACAGCTAAAGTGCTCTGGTTGGAAGCTTCTTAATCAAATGGGCTTCTTTAACAGAAAATGACAGCTCCACTGACATAAACACTGAAAGTCCTGTCTTTTTTGTGTGTGGAGGTATATTTCCATCGCTTTTCTGTCTTCAAACATACAATGTTTCTTTCTTTTCTTCTTCTTTTTTTTTGCCAGGCCACGTGGCATGCAGGGTCTTAGTTCCCCAACCAGGGATCAAACCTGTGCCCCCTACAGTGGAAGCACGGAGTCTTAACCACTGGACTGCCAGGGAAGTCCCTACAGTGCTTATTTCTTATCCTGAGAAAGATTTTGTGAACATAAGGTATAAAATTCTAATTTAGGCATCAGCTATGGCTCTAACTCTGGAAAAACTGCCCAATTTCCCTGGATCCAGATTTACAGGCAATAACATTCTCAGTTGTTAGTAGTAATAATAACAGCCAATTATTGCATGGATATTATGTCCCATGTGCTTCACATATACTATTATTCCCATTTCATAGTTGACAAAACTGAGGCTCAGAGAGGTCTAATGACTTGCCCAATGTCACAGAGATAGAAAGTGACAAAGTAAGCGTTTGGAACTGGGGCTCTCTGAACCTGAAGCCTGACATCGTTCTGCTGTACACTGGCAGTGACAACTGTGATGCAAGTACAGTGAACTACTGTGGCAGCTTCAACAAAGAAAAGGAAATTCCAGAAGCAGAATTAGCAATATAATCTGTTTTTTTCTTTAAGAACTTTTATTGACATACAATTGAAATACAGTAAACTGCGTATATCCAAAGTGTACAATTTGATATTTTTTTCTTAATAGTAATGTATATATGGCAATCCCAATCTCCCAATTCATCCCTCCCCTCAACCTCCTCAACCACCGCCCCCCCACCCCACCCCACTTTCCCCACTTGGTATCCATATGTTTGTTCTCCACATCTGTGTCTCTATTTCTGCCTTGCAAACGGGTTGATTTGTACCATTTTCTATATTCCGCATATATGTGTTAATATACGATATTTGTTTTTCTCTTTCTGACTCACTTCACTCTGTATGACAGTCTCTAGGTCCATCCATGTCTCTACAAATGTCCCAATTTCGTTCCTTTTTACAGTTGAGTAATATTCCAAGCAATATAATCTTTAGGATGGGATTTTGGCTACCTTTCAAAAGGCAAAGAGTGGTTAGTAAGAGGAGCAGAGAATTTGGAGTCAATTTAGACTTGAATCCCATGGGTAATTACATAGTCTTATGGCACTATATTGTTATCCTTTGTAACTTTATCAAGATTATAATTACATATTTTTCTATAATTATTTGATCTATCTCCCCTACAAACTCCAAGATACTTAAGGGCCAAGGTTTTTGCTAACCTTTTTATCCCCAGGACCTAGTACAGAGCTTGACATATAGTAAGTGCTATATAAACATTTATTAAATGAATAGATGGATAGAGGTAGGAAGAAAGGAAAAAAAGGAAGGAAAGAGGGAGGGAGGGAGGGAGGGAGGGGGGAAGGTCACTGTTTAATTTTAAGCAAGTCCCTAATCTTTCTCCCCGCACCCCCATAGTAATATTTATAATAGAAAAGTTTATAAATGCCAAAATATCTTCATTGGGTTGATGTTACATGCTGTGGTACCTGGTTATTACCCGTTTTCCTGTACCATGCCGTCTTTTGTTTTGCTTTGTTTTGTTTTTGTGCCAACTGTTTATTTCTCTGCCTCAGCATTAGGTTGTGAGCCCCTGTGGGCAGGGACTGTCTCCCTTGCCATGCCGTCTTATATTTCGACAGTCAGTAGATAGTCTCAGTGTACCCAATGCTGTCACTCACTCTTTGCTGGGGGTGATTTCTCTCCTTGACCAGAGTTTAAGAGCTGGTGGGTAGGGGCATATCCTGTAAGATGCCTGAATCCTTTGGCACAGTGCTAAACTCGAGGAAGGTATTCAGCAGTAGTAACCGCACTAGAGTAAATTAAGTGCTCCTAAGGGTTTGTGTACCTTATACAGGCAAAGGGAGACTGAGATATTTGGGGAATGTGAGAATTGGGGTTTAGAAGCAGAATCACTTTCCTTCAGGTATTTTAAAAGCCAAACTAGAGACGTTGATCCGCGGCTGAACGGAGGGTCCGGGAGCGGGAGCGTGGGAACCGGAGAGCTGGTTCAGGGACAAGCAACCCCAAAAGTTTGGACAACCATGAGGAAACAAAGAAACACCATGCAGGCAAAGGAGCAGGAAAAAAACCCACAAGATCAAATAAATGAGGAGGAAATAGGAAAAATGCCTGAAAAAGAATTTAGAGTAATGATAGTAAAAATGATACAAAATCTCGATAACAAAATAGAGAAAGTACAAGAAACAGTTCATAAGAACTCAGAAAAACAAACAGCAATGGATAACAAAATAACTGAAATTAAAAATACTCTAGATGCTATAACCAGCAGAATGACTGAGGCAGAAGAACGAATAAGTGAGTTGGAAGATGGGAAATAACTGCCACAGAGCAGGAAAAAGAAAAAAGAATAAAAAGAATAGAAGACAGTCTCAGAGACCTCAGTGACAACATTAAGCGTACCAACATTCGAATTACAGGCATCCCAGAAGAAGAAGAAAACAAGAAAGGGTCTGAGAAAATATTTGAAGAGGTTCTAGTGGAAAACTTCCCCAACATGGGAAAGGAAATAATTCACCAAGTCCAAGAAGCACAGAGAGTCCCATACAGAATAAACCCAAGGAGAAATACACCAAGACACATATTAATCAAACTAACGACAATTAAACACAAAGAAAAAATATTAAAAGCAGCAAGAGAAAAGCAACAAACAACATATAAGGGAAAACCCATCAGGATAACAGCTGACCTTTCTACAGAAACTCTGCAGGCCAGAAGGGAATGGCAGGATATACTGAAAGTCCTGAAAGAGAGAAACCTACAGCCAAGAATACTCTACCCAGCAAGAATCTCATTCAGATTTGAGGGAGAAATCAAAACCTTTCCAGACAAGCAAAAGTTAAAAGAATTCAGCACCACCAAACCAGCCTTACAACAAGTGCTAAAGGAACTTCTCTAAGTAGGAAACACAAGAAAAGGAAAACACCTACAAATACAAACCCAAAACAATTCAGAAAATGGTCATTGGAACACACATGTCAATAATCACTTTAAATGTCAATGGATTAAATGCTCCAACCAAAAGACACAGACTGGCTGAATGGATACAAAAACAAGACCCTTCTATATGCTGCCTACAAGAAACCCACTTCAGACCAAGGGATACATGTAGACTGAAAGTAAAGGGATGGCAAAAGATATTCCATGAAAATGGAAGTCAAAAGAAAGCTGGAGTAGCAATACTCATATCAGACAAATTAGACTTGAAAGTAAAGACTATTAAAAGAGACAAGGAAGGACACTACATAATGATCAAGGGATCCATTCAAGAAGAACATATCACAATGGTAAATATCTATGCCCCCAATATAGGAGCACCTCAATACATAAGTCAAATGCTAACAGACATAAAAGGGGACATCGACAGTAACACAATAATAGTGGGAGACTTGAACACCCCACTTACATCAATGGACAGATTATCCAAACAGAAAATAAATAAAGACACACAAGCTTTAAATGACACATTAGACCATCTCGACTTAATTGATATTTACAGGACATTCCATCCAAAAACAACAGAATACACTTTCTTCTCAAGTGCACACGGAACATTTTCCAGGATAGATCACATCTTGGGTCACAAATCAAACCTCAGCAAATTCAAGAAAACTGAAATCATATCAAGCATCTTCTCAGACCACAACGCCATGAGACTAGATATCAATTACAGGAAAAAAACTGCAAAAAATACAAACACATGGAGGCTAAACAATTCACTCTTAAACAACCAAGGAATCACTAAAGAAATCAAAGAGGAAATCAAAAAATATCTAGAAACAAATGACAACAAAAACACAACAACCCAAAACCTATGGGACGCAGCAAAAGCAGTTCTAAGAGGGAAGTTTATAGCAATACAGTCCTACCTTAAGAAACAAGAAAATGATCGAATAAACAACCTAACCTTACACCTAAAACAACTAGAGAAAGAAGAACAAAGAAACCCCAAAGGGAGCAGAAGGAAAGAAATCATAAAGATCAGAGCAGAAATAAATGAAAAAGAAAGGAAGGAAACCATAAGAAAAATAAATAAAACTAAAAGCTGGTTCTTTGAGAAGATTAACAAAATTGATACACCATTAGCCAGACTCATCAAGAAAAAAAGGGAGAAGATGCAAATCAACAGAATTAGAAATGAAAAAGGAGAAGTAACAACAGACACCTCAGAAATACAAAAGATCATGAGAGACTACTACAAGCAGCTATATGCCAATAAATTGGATAACCTGGAAGAAATGGATACATTCTTAGAAAAATACAATCTTCCAAGACTGAACCAGGAAGAAATAGAAACCATGAACAGAGCAATCACAAGTACGGAAATTGAGGCAGTGATTAAAAATCTCCCAACACACAAAAGCCCAGGACCAGATGGGTTCACGGGCGAATTCTATCAAACATTTAGAGAAGAGCTAACACCTATCCTTCTCAAACTCTTCCAAAATATTGCAGAAGGCGGAACACTTCCAAACTCATTCTACGAGGCTACCATCACCCTGATACCAAAACCAGGCAAAGAGGTCACAAAAAAAGAAAACTACAGACCAATATCACTGATGAATATAGATGCAAAAATCCTCAACAAAATACTAGCTAACAGACTCCAACAGCACATTAAAAAAATCATACACCATGATCAAGTGGGGTTTATCCCTGGGATGCAAGGATTCTTCAATATACGCAAATCAATCAACGTGATACATCATATCAACAACTTGAAGGATAAAAACCATATGATCATTTCAATAGATGCAGAAAAAGCTTTTGACAAAGTTCAACATCCATTTATGATAAAAGCTCTCCAGAAAATGGGCACAGAAGGAAATTACCTCAACATAATAAAAGCCATATATGAGAAACCAAAAGCCAACATCATTCTCAATGGGGAAAAACTGGAAGAATTCCCTCTAAGAACAGGAACAAGACAAGGGTGTCCACTCTCACCATTATTATTCAACATAGTTTTGGAAGTTTTAGCCACGGCAATCAGAGAAGAAAAAGAAATCAAAGGAATCCAAATTGGAAAAGAAGAAGTAAAATTGTCACTCTTTGCAGATGACATGATATTATATATAGAAAACCCTAAAGACTCTACCAGAAAACTGCTAGCACTAATTGATGAGTTTAGTAAAGTAGCAGGATACAAAATTAATGCACAGAAATCTCCTGCATTCCTATACACTAACAACAGAAGAGCAGAAAGAGAAATTAAGGAAACTCTCCCATTCACCATTGCAACACAAAGAATAAAATACCTAGGAATAAACCTGCCTAAGGAGGCAAAAGATCTGTATGCAGAAAACTTTAAGACATTGATGAAAGAAATCAAAGACAACACAAACAGATGGAGGGACATACCATGTTCCTGGATTGGAAGAATCAACATCGTGAAAATGACTGTACTACCCAAAGCAATTTACAGATTCAATGCAATCCCGATCAAATTACCAATGGCATTTTTCACAGAACTAGAGCAAGAAATCTTACGATTTGTATGGAAACGCAAAAGACCCCCAATAGCCAATGCAATCTTGAGAAGGAAAAATGGAGTTGGTGGAATCAGGCTTCCTGACTTCAAACTATACTACAAGGCCATAGTGAGGTACTGGCACAAAAATAGAAAGGAAGATCAATGGAATAGAATAGAGAACTCAGAAGTAAGCCCAAACACATATGGGCACCTTATCTTTGACAAAGGAGGCACGAGTATACAATGGAAAAAAGACAGCTTCTTCCATAAGTGGTGCTGGGAAAATTGAACAGCAACATGTAAAAGAATGAAATTAGAACACTTCCTAACACCATACACAAAAATCAACTCCAAATGGATTCAAGACCTACATGGAAGGCCAGACACTATAAAACTCCTAGAGGAAAACATAGGCAGAACACTCTATGACATCCATCAAAGCAAGATCCTTTTTGACCCACCTCCTAGAATCAGGGAAATAAAATCAAGAATAAACAAATGGGACCTCATGAAACTTAAAAGCTTTTGCACAGTGAAAGAAACCATAAACAAGACTAAAAGGCAACCCTCAGAATGGGAAAAAATAATTGCCTATGAAACAACGGACAAAGGATTAACCTCCAAAATATACAAGCAGCTCATGAAGCTTAATACTAAAAAAGCAAATAACCCAATCCACAAATGGGCAGAAGACCTAAATAGACATTTCTCCAAAGAAGACATACAGATGGCCAACAAACACGTGAAAAGATGCTCAACATCACTCATCATCAGAGAAATGCAAGTTAAAGCCACAATGAGGTATCACCTCACACCAGTCAGAATGGCCATCATCACAAAGTCTGGAAACCACAAATGTTGGAGAGGGTGTGGAGAAAAGGGAACTCTCCTGCACTGTTGGTGGGACTGTAAGTTGGTACAGCCATTATGGAAAACAATTTGGAGGTTCCTTAAAAAACTACAAATAGAACTACCATATGATCCAGTAATCCCACTGCTGGGCATATACCCAAAGAAAACCATAATCCCAAAAGAAACGTGTACCATAATGTTTATTGCAGCACTATTTACAATAGCCAGGACATGGAAGCAACCTAAATGCCCATCAACAAATGAATGGATCAAGAAGATGTGGCATATATATACAATGGAATATTACTCAGCTATAAAAAGGGATGAGATGGAGCTATATGTAATGAGGTGGATAGAACTACAATCTGTCATACAGAGTGAAGTAAGTCAGAAAGAGAAGGACAAATATTGTATGCTAACTCACATATACGGAATCTAAAAATGGTACTTATGAACTCAGTGACAAGAACAAGGACGCAGATACAGAGAATGGACTGGAGAACTCGAGGTATGGGAGGGGGCGGGGGGTGAAGGGGAAACTGAGAAGAAGCGAGAGAGTAGCACAGACATATATATACTACCAACTGTAAAATAGTCAGTGGGAAGTTGTTGTATAACAAAGGGAGTCCAACTCGAGGATGGAAGATGCCTTAGAGGACTGGGGCGGGGAGGGTGGGGGGGACTCGAGGGGGGGACTCGAGGGGGGGAGTCAAGGGAGGGAGGGAATACGGGGATATGTGTATAAAAACAGATGATTGAACTTGGTGTACCCCCAAAAAATAATTTAAAAAAAGGTTCAAAAAAAAAAAATTAATGATCATCTTAAGGTATGCTGAGACCAACTCTTCCTTCTGCTTGATGAGTACTGGAGCAAAATACACCAAATTTACTCATGAAAAAAAAAAAAAAAAAAAAGCCAAACTACCCTCTACAGACTTGTTGGTTTTGCCTTTGTAAATGCTCACAAGCAGTATTTGAGCGTGCCCATTTTTCTGCACCCAGTAGCTGACCTGACTTTCTTTTGCATGATATTGTTTAGGGAATGATTACAGTTGTTAACAATTTTATGGACGTTTCATATTTTTTTCCCCAGGTTTCACCATCCCAGGGTTAACACTGGGTCACGGGTCAGTCAAGAAACAGGATTTCTCTGACTCTCCCACAGTCCACAATTGCTGCCTCTTCCACACTCTCAAAGTTCCTCCTAACAAATTCTGGGGTTTTCTGAATGGATTCATTGCAAAGCTTCTTAGTTACCCATGTTGCCACCATTTTCTTCTCTCTTTCTCTGTCTCATGTCACCACTGGGACCACCAGTACCCTTTCCTACCTGTGTCAAAGCTGTTGGTAAGAAATTTGTCACATCTGTCTTGCACTGGCAACATCTCACATATGTTTTAGTGAAACAGCTTCTCCTTCAGATTTTTATCAATATAGCTTGCTAATAAAATTTCAAATGCAGAAGAACAAAGAATGAAAAATGAAAGCCCTTCACTGCTTCCTTATATTTTACGTGCCAACATTTACCTATATACATATATAACCCTAATAAATTCTATTTCCACATAGTCCAGTCTCTGAATATTAGATTCAAAGAAAGTAGTTCATCCACAAGATAGTAATTAAGAAGCACTTCCAGTCCTTCTACCCATCTCTTGAAAATCTTAAACGTGCCCCAGTTCACACCCATACTACATTTTTCAAGCTGGGATCGCTGATATGCTAATTCACAAAACTTTGTCAAACCCCAGTTTGTGCATATTTTTTTCTCCTTTCTCTTCTCTTTAATCTCCAGTTCTTTATTTTGTACACTAGCTTGATTTTTTTACTAAATCTTTCCTACTTTCAGGCAGATCTCTTTACACTCTTCCAATTCAGCATCTAAGAGAAGGGTAAGGGAAGGAAAAGACTCACTTTAGTGTGTATAAGGAGAATAAAGGAGAAAGGAAAGATAGGAATAATCACATATTAATAACTCTTATTCTGTCTACCTCTTACACATTTTAATTTTTGCACTTTTTTATATACAGGTTCATTCTACATGTACTAAACAGTAATTGGAGTTTTTAATACTTAAGTTAACATATAGCTACTGTGTTTGTTATCTATTGCTGCGTTGTGTATTATCCCCAAACTTAAAGCAACAAACGTTTGTTATCTCACAGTTTCTGTGGATGAGTTTCAGATGCAACTTACCTAGGGCAACTCTGGCTCAAAGTCTCTCACAAGGCTGCGTCGAGCTGTTGGCTGAGGCTGTGGTCTCATCTGAATGCCTGACAGGGAGTGAGGTGGGAATCTTCTTCCAAGCTCATTATGTGGTTGTTGGCAGGCTTCAGTCCTTTGCCACATGGACGTCTCTGCAAGGTTGCCTCAGGACATGGCAGCTGGCTTTCTCCAGGGTGAGTGATCTAAAAGAGAATGAGCGAGAGTGTGCCCAAGACAGAAACCAAATCCTTTTTATAACCTAGTCTTGGAAGTGACATCTCATCAGTTCTGCTGTATTCTGTTCATTAGGAGAGAGTCAATAAGCCCAGCCACACTCAGAAAGGCATTATGCAAAGGCATCAATGTTAGCAGATATCATTGCCTACCTTATTCTTTTAAATTTTATCACAGTATTCCAAAGTTTGGACCAACTGCAACCTTTAAACTATCAGCCATGATTTCCTGTTTATTTTCTTTCATTTTCTTTTCACTTCCTGCTTTTTATTTGATTGGTTCTACTTTTTTGTCTCTCCAATGTTTAGAACTTATGCATGGTATTTGCCTTGCCTAATTAACATTTTTGTCAGGATGTGTACTTTGCTGCTTACCCGACCCTGAGGACAAGATGCTACTCTGCACACTTTTACTGCTCACCTACATCTTCATTTTCTTAAAATCATTTGAAGTCTTAGGTCTAGATCTGTGCTGTCTGATACGGTTACAATAGATACATGGAGGTATTGAACACTTGAAATGTGGCTGGTCTGCGTTAAGATGTGCTTTAAGTATAAAATACATGCTGGATTTTAAAGACAGTGAGTGTGAAGAAAAAGAAATATATTGTTAATAATTTTATAGTCATGGCTTCCTAGGTGGCGCAGTGGTTAAGAATCCGCCTGCCAATGCAGAGGTCACGGGTTCGATCCCTGCTCTAGGAAGATCCCACATGCCGCGGAGCAACTAAGCCCGTGTGCCAAAAAAAAAAAAAAAAAAAAAAAAAATTGAAATTTTATAGTCATTATATTTTGATTATGTTACTGATTCTGAATCAGAGTCAGCAACAGCTGACTTTAAAATGCATAATAGAAGAGGAAGAGGAAATGAGAACCTCTTATCAATAGCAAACATACCTATGTTATCTAAAAATCAGAACAAGACTGAATACATATTTACCTTTTAAAAAACAGATCTTAACTGGTACAAGAGTGTAAAGCAATTATATTCCAATAAAGAGCTTAAAAAAAAAAACAGATCTTAAAAATACACCCACACAAAAACTTAAAACACAATAGATCCATAGACACGTTGGTTGGTTGGTTAGAGCTTGTTTGGGCTCAGGAATAGAAGATATAAGAAATCTACAACAGCTTTTTTAAATGATTTAACATTAAATTCTACTCTCTTGCTGCAGCAACATGAGTAGGAGCACTGGGACTGTGGGCTTGGAACAGAACTCTTGGATTAAGAGAATGTCAGATACGTTGGACATGGGGGAAATTGCCAGCTTAGATAAGGCCAAGCTGAAGAAGACAGAGGTGCAAGAGAAGAACACCCTGCTGACCCAAGAGACCCTTGAGCAGGAGAAGCAAGCAAAGTGAAATTTCCTAAGAACCTGGAGGATCCTCCACACCCATCATCTTGGAGACCCTAGTTGTGATGTGGAGGAAGAGCCACCTGCAAAATGGACATGAGCGACAAGCTGCACTGTGACCCCGGGCCCTCCTAGCCAATGCCACCAGCCCGTGAGTCTCTGAGGGGCTCCTATCAGACTGCCGAATTCTCCGGTTTGCCCTGGAATATTTGTATGACTAATGAAAATAAAACATACCTTGTGGGATGGCAAAACAAAACAAACAAAACCCATTAAATTTAAACCATAACAAAGATGAGCTCACCGAAACCTGGCCCCTTCTTACTTATATAACTATGACTTTGGTCACAAGATTTCAAACCTTGAAGAAGATTGTTTTTTAGGAATGTGTCTCCTCCTCTCTGTGCATTTAATGGAAGCTGTTAGAAGAGTGAGGATGCTTGAGGTGAAAGGTTTCACAGCTCGAAGACCAAGTGTTAATAAAGCCTACCTCAAGCCCAATATTCAAACGTGCTTAGACAAAAAAAAAAAAAAAATTAGACTCTAATTTCCAAGTGCCAGTAATTTTTTTGGAGGGAGGGGTCAGTGAAGAGGGGCTCTATAGTAACTGTAATCGTCAAAGAGGATTTAATAAAAGATCACTTGTTTATGTGCTAAGAGTTTGTCCAAACTAACATCCCTTAGAGATGACAGAGGGGGCCTTAGATATTTTGCCGGAAATCAGCACTCAGTTCTACAATGAGCTAGAAAACTCAACTACCCAAAGGACTGAGACAAATAATATACTGGTAATGACAAGTGACATACTGGTAATGAAATGTGTTGACTGAAAAAAAATCACGCAATGTAAAAATTGTGAGTTAAGTTTTATTTGGGGACTCTACTGAGGACTATAGCCTGAGAGACAGCCTCTCAAATAGCTCAGAGGAACTCCAAGAGGTAAAGCGAGGAGCCAGGATATATATGAACATTTTTGTTGGGATAAAACATGTAGTCAAGCATCAAAAGAGTATTGCTAATCACAAAAAAACCCATATATCTCAAGTTAATGATTTTAGCACTTTTCTATGTATGGGAAGATGCAACCATCTGGGGTCACTTGAAATTTTTCCTTAGATATTCATCTTAACTACCTAAGGGCCAGTATATCCAAAGCACAGAACGTTTGCTGTATTTCTCCATCCTGAATTTCCCTCTGAGTGTATTGTCAGGGGCAACTGCAGCAGGTGATAGCTTGATCCTTGTAGAATTGGAATGGCAGGCAATATTTTTTTTTCTTTACAAATGCAACAGCAGTTAATTAAACCTTGCAGTATTGATCACTGTGGTTTTAAAATTGCGTTCACTAAAGGCCTTTCTACTTGACCATTTTCCCTCAATTCCAATAGCCATTTTCCAGTTTACTGCAAATATGTGAGTAGGACTGCATTTTGCAGTTTAGTATTGAAACCATGCCCCACAGTTAACAGAAGCTGATAACTAATAGAAGTTCTTGAATTTGTGTTACAGAACAACAGATAAGGGAACAGCTTGTTAAACCCTTTTGCTTGTAAAAATATCTTCATTCATTAAGTTTAGTTTTTTTTGTTTTTTTTTTTGTTTTTTGTTTTCTCTCTCTTTAATTGCATACCTTCCCAGCTTTACATAGTCCAGTTGTTTTACAGAAACTTGCAGTCTGTTCCTGCCCAGTGTGGGCCAGGTAGGGATTGGTTGGGACCACCGACCCTAAACTTGGGCCTGTGCAGATGTCCAATGAATGGCTTTTTGATGTCAGAGAGCCCGAAAACTCCACTCTCAGGTCATGCTAAGCACCTCCATTTTGAATATGCAGAAACATGTGACCCAGATGCACCTGCGCAGAACACGGGTTTCCTCACTTTTCCCTGCCTCCAATCTCCTTTCCCCAGCTTAGGACCACCTGCTTATCCCATAAGTGCCCCAACCTTCTCACCTGTGGGGAGGCAGATCTGAGACTTGTTCTCCTGTCTCCTCGCTTGGCTGTCTTGTAAATAAATTCCTTCTGGGCTGGAAACCTTGGTGTCTCAGCATTTGGCTTGCTGTGTGTCAGGCAAACTGACACGGTTCAGTAACAGTATCAAAAGCAAAAACTCCTGGGCATATACCCAGAGAACACCATAATTCAAAAAGACACATGCATTCCAATGTTCATTGCAGCACTATTTACAATAGCCAGGACATGGAACCAATCTAAATGTCCATCCACAGATGAATGATAAATAAGATGTGGTACATATATACAATAGAATATTACTCGGCTGTAAAAAGGAACGAAATTGGGACATTTGCAGAGACGTGAATGGACCTAGACTGTCATACAGAGTGAAGTGAGTCAGAAGGAGAAAAACAAATATCGTATATTAACACATATATAGAAAAATGGCACAAACCAACCGATTTACAAGGCAGAAACAGAGACACAGTTGTGGAGAACAAACATAAGGACACCAAGTGGGGAAAGCTGGGCGGGGAGGGGGGGAGGTTGGAGGGAATGAATTGGGAGATTGGGATTGCCATATATACATTACTAATAAGAAATATACATTACTAATAAGAAAAAAATGTGAAATTGTACACTTTAAATATATGAAGTTTATTGTATGTCAATTGTATCTCAATAAAAGTTCTTAAAAAAAAAAAAAGCAAAAACTGCAGCTATGTTAAAGCCTAGAGGGATTGTATGTGAACTAATCTCCTTTCCAATTCTTGGACTCAAAGAAGAGGCTATGAAGCCTGCAGCCACCTAAGGGCCTATGCATCATACCTCTCACGTACTCTAGGTCATACATCCTCAAACACCTTTTAAAGTGCTTTCAGAGGGCAACCCTGTGGGGCAGGCAGGAAGTATCACTAACCCCAACTTATAAGGGATCTGTCATTCGGGAGGGTCTTGGCTGCAAGGAATGGAAAGCCCAATTTACACAATAATGAACATCTATTGTCTCACGTAATTGCAGAGACAAAACTAGTTTTTCCACAGAGGAAAGGAAATCAATTAAAATCACCACTTGACAAGATGAAATTTACACGTCAGTTCCATACAATTTAGAGAGAATTGCAAAACAGCTCAAAGACAATGAATAGGGCTAGAATCTGATAACTTGAAAGGTGAAAGGATATGCTGTAAATGATGCATATTTTCCATTGAGATGAAAAATTTTTTTGTACATCCCCAAAGAAGTCATTTAGTAGGTATTTGTTTAGCCATTTGGAGTTCAAACAAACAAACAAAAGAAAACATCCATGTTGAGAGTCACTTCTTTCAAAAGACAAACTTCTACAGTACTTGGGTCATAAATCCTGACTAAATAAATAAATAAATAAATAAATAAATAAAAGCTCAAAAACCAAACAGAGGGTCAGCACCTCAGGCTCAAAGCTACACCCTTGCAGGGAAGAAAATGTCCCAGGGTCAGAATTCGGGCAGCTTGAGGCTGACACAGGAGTCCTCTGAGCTTGAGAGACGCTGCAGAAAACAGATGGTGAGACCAAGTTCAGAGTCAGGATTTAGGGGGGCATGCTTGCAGGTCTTGGAGATCTGAACAGGGCAGTTGGTAGAAGCCAAAAAGGTACAGAGGGCTCAAAGAGCACTTTGAGGCCTGAAGTCAAGGAAAGGGGACATGTACCGATAACCTATAATATGACAAGCATTTAAACATATATCCACTGAATCCTCTAACAACTAAGAAAACTGGACCCGGTATCTTCCGCTTGCCTTTTCAGAGCCACTCCCCACCATTCTCCACCTCCCTTTGTGTGTATCAGTGGTTCTCCAGGTGTAGTCCCAGGACCAGATGGATCAGCATCACCTGAGAACATGTTAGAAGTGCAAAATCCAAGCCCCCTCCACCACCATTGAATCAGAAGTATGCATTTCAACAAGACTTGCAGGGGATTCTGATGCAGGCCCAAGTCCCAGAATCACTGGACCTCATTAAAAGGGCTCTCTCGCCCTCGGGATTCAGGTTGGGTTCATCAACGGGGAAGCCCCTGCAGCAAGTGAGAGGGAAGAGGTGTGTGAGCCCAGGTTGCTTGTTTCCCCAGCTTCCCACCTGCACAGTCACATCAGGATCCACAGAAAGTGCTGCTCCTGTTGGGTTGGCCTCTCGAAGTGACTCATTTCTGAGTTCTGGCAACTGACCCTGTCCCTCTCATCTTCAGGTCTGGGGTGGAAGTGACCGTCACTGTTTCTAGCCTTGAGACACTGCACTATCCCTGTGACTTCCTTACACCTTGTCCACAACTTTGTAAATGGTCCCCTTATTAAATTTTACTAAACTCTTCTCAAAGTACCCATTTTAAGTGTGTCATTGGTTTGTGCTAGGACCCATTTCTGACATTACTCTCATTCTGATGATAAGGACGTTTCATCAGTGAACAGGCCCAAGCTTGCCTGATAAGAAGCAAAGACAGGCTTGAAATCAGAGCTGTCAGGGCACAAAGCCCCAGCCGTCTAATCATATGGTTGGTCTTGTGAGATCTTCCCGGACCAGGGATCGAACCTGTGTCCCCTGCATTGGCAGGCAGATTCTTAACCATTGCGCCACCAGGGAAGTCCCTTGAGTCCTCTTCTTAACGTAAACTGTCAGTTTGCTGGCGTCTGACAACGGGATGGGTCAGGAACCAATCATCAATCAAACTATCCAAACTTTCATCATGGTGGAGTCTGTTTTATATAGGTATAGGTATATAGATAATACACAAGATGATATATATATATATAATATATAACTATATATAAATATAATATATAACTATATCTAATACATATTATACATAACATATGTATCTTCAGGTAGAGTAAGCTCTGCATAAATAATAAAGAGGTATAAAAATACATTCTGGTATCAAAGACTAAACATTGAAGGAAAAAAGAAAGAGTTCTCCTTAAGTTAACTTATAGGTTTAAAGCATTCTAATCTAGACTCTCAAAGGACTTCTTTGAAATCAAAAAAAAAAAAAAGAGAGAGAGCGAGATTCTAAAGTTCATCCAGAAAAGTAAACAGACTAGTATAGTTAAAATAATGTTTGGAAAAGATGAAAAATGATGGAGAACATTTCTAACCAAACCAAATGAAACCAAACCAGACATACACACACACAGACACACATACACATACACAAAATTTGTATCATGGCACTAGAACTGACATACAAATCAATGGCTCAGAGTAACTAAAAAGCAAATTAAAGTACATAAACTAACTCAGCTTATTATAAAGCAGCATTATGAGACAATTAGAAAGAGAAGAATCATTCAGTTAATGAAAGGAAAATTGACTTAGGTATCAGGGAGAAACATCTGTTTAGATTCTCACCTCACAATATTATTCAAATAAACCCTATGTGAATCAAAGGGCTAAATGTAAACAAAACAAAATAACAACAAAGCACCACAAAAATTAGAAGATATATTTTTCCTAAGAGATTAAAGATTTTTTGCACTTAAAATAAATGGGAAAAATTATAAGAGAATATGATTCTACCATCTTAAAATCTATTAAAAATAATTACAAGGCTAACAAAGTTATGAAAACATCTAGAATCAAAAATGCAAATTTTTTCTTAATATATAAATATTTTATAGAAATCAATAAGAAAAACAAATATGTTTATAAAACAATGTATAAAAGACAAAGGCTGACAATTAAAAGCACCAAAAGAAACTTTTCTTAGAAGAAAATTTAATCTCACTGAGAATCAAAGAATGCAAATTTAACAAGAGGAGATTATGTTCAGGACCTTGGTGTAGACAAATTTTCTTTAAAAGGACACAACAAGCATTAACCATAAAGGGAAATAATGGATAAAGTGGAGTCTGTATCTTTTGTTCATCAAAACACCACTAAAGAATTAGAAAGCAACTCAAAGAGTAGAAGATGATATTTGATACCTGACAAAAGATTCAGATCTAGAATATAAAAAATTCTTATACAATTCAATAAGAGACAGACAACTGAATTTGAAAATGGACAAAATACACGAACAGTTTAATTACAGATAGGGTATCTCCAAATGGCCAGTAAACATTTGAAAAATTGTTCAACCTCGTTAATCACCAAGAAATGCAAATGCAGGCAACAATGATATATCAATACAAAGCCCAGCCAACTCGTTAAAATGAAAAAGACTGACATTATTGGGGCTTCCCTGGTGGCACAGTGGTTAAAAATCTGCCTGCTAATGCAGGGGACAGGGGTTCCATCCCTGGTCTGGGAAGATCCCACATGCCTCGGAGCAATTAAGCCTGTGCACCACAACTACTGTGCCTGCACTCTAGAGCCCACAAGCCAAAACTAATGAGCCCACGTGCCACAACTACTGAAGCCTGTGCGCCCAGAGCCCATGCTCAGCAAGAAGAGAAGCCACCACAACGAGAAACCTGTGCACTGCAATGAAGACTAGCCCCCGCTCTTTGCAATTAGAGAATGCCTGCACCGCCGCAATGAAGACCCAATGCAGCCCCAACGCAGCCAATAAAATAGAATTTAAAAAAAAAAAGAAAGACTGACATTATCAAGTGTTAACTGAAATTTGGAGAAACTAAACCTCTTAGACACTCCTGGTAGGAGTCTAAATTGATATAACCATTCTGGAAATTACTGTCTGGCAGTATTGAAGCTGAATGCAAGCATAGCCTATGGCCCAGCAATTCCACTTCTAAGGTGCATGCCATCAAAAATGCATAAACACTGTCACCAAAAGAAACGTACAGAAATGCCTATAATCCACAAATGAAAGCTATCCAAATGTCCATTAACAGCACAATGAACAAGTACACTGTGGTATGCGGTATTTATAAAATGGGGACTTTCCTGGTGGCGCAGTGGTTAAGAATCTGCCTGCCAATGCAGGGGACACGGGTTCAAGCCCTGGTCTGAGATTATCCCACATGCCACGGAGCAACCAAGCCCATGCACCACAACTACTGAGCCTGTGCTCCAGAGCCCACAAGCCACAACTAATGAGCCCACGTGCCATAACTACTGAAGCCCGCCCACCTAGAGCCTGTGCTCCACAAGAGAAGCCATCGCAGTGAGAAGCCTGTGCACTGCGACGAAGAGTAGCCCCCACTCTCCGCAACTAGAGAAAGCCCGTGCTGCAGCAGTGAAGACCCGATGCAGCCAATAAATAAATAAAAATAAATTTATAAAAAAATAAAAATGAAAAAATATAATAAAATGGAACACTATACCAAAATGAGAAAATCAAACAGGGCTAGTCTATTGCTCTTAGAAGTCCAAATGGCAGTGATTGTAGCGGCAATAATGACTGCAAGGAGGGTGAGGGGACCCTGTGGATGGCGAATTTGTTCCCTTTCTTATGAGTGCTGACTCAGGTGTGTTTGGTCTGGAATAATCAGACACTTTCCTGTGTGTATCTTTATGCATCAATAAAATCTTAAAAATATTAATCAGATGCCCTTTTTAAATGATTTCTAGTGCATAATGCTCAGTGTTGGCAAGAGTACAGTAAAACAGATGCTTTCATATACTGTTGGCAGAACTGTACATTGATTCACCTTCCTGGAAAGCAAATTAGCAATATGCATAAAAATACTTAATAGTCCATGCTCTTCGATCCATTAATTCCACCTACACGAATCTATCTTAAGGTAATAATTCACTCCAAAAAATGAGAAGGAAAAACATTTATGGCAGTATACAAAACTATGTCTAAAGCTATGTACATACAATACAATCCCAGCTATTTTAAATATGTTTAGATAAAAAGACTGAAAGGCAATATGCCAAAATATGACTCTTATGGGCCGAATGTTTGTGCCCACCCCCTTTCACCCTCTCCCCCCACCCCACTGCAATTCCTATCAAAGTCCTAAAGCCCAGTTTGATGGTATTTGGAGATGGCCTTTGGGAGGTCATTAGGTTCAGAAGAGCTCACAGTGGGGGCGGGGGCGACGACTCTCATCCTGAGATCAGTGCCCTTATAGGAAGGGGAAGAGAGATGCGAGTTCTCTCTCTCTCTCTCTACCATGTGAGGATACGGTAAGAAGGTGGCCACTGACAAGCCACGAAGGACACCTCACCAGAACTGGACCACGCTGGCACGCTGATCTTGGATTTCTTAGCCTCCAGGACTATGTAAAATAAATGTGTGTTGCTAAAGCCACCCAGTCGGAAACTATGCCCCATAGAGTTAACAGTAGCTGATAACTAACAGAAATTCTTGAGCTTGTCTTACACAAACAGATAAGGGAACAGCTTCTTAAAGCCCCTTTGCTTATAAACTGCCTTATTAAGTTCACTTTAGTTTTCTTTTTCCTTCCTCCCTCCCTCCCTTTCTTTTCCTCTCTTTAATTGCATACCTTCCCACCTTCACACAACCCAGTGGTTTCACAGGAACTTGGAGTCTGCTCCTGCTCAGTGCAGGCTGACTGGGGGCTAGTTGGGACCACCGACCCTAAACTTGGGCCTGTGCAGATGTCCAGTGAATGGCCTTTTGACGTCAGAGGGCTGGACAACTCCACTCTCGGATCACGCTAAGCGCCTCCATTTTGAATATGCAGAAGCATGTGACCCGATGCGCCTGCGCAGAACGCGGGCTACCGCACCGTTTTCCCTGCCTCCAGTCCCCTTGCCCCAGCCTAAGACCACCTGCTTATTCCTACAAATCCCAATCTATTTGCCTTCAGGGAGGCAGATCTGAGACTTATTCTCCCGTCTCCTCACTTGTCTGCCTTGTGAATAAACTCTTTCTGGGCTGTAAACCTCCGTGTCTCCGCATTTGGCTTGCTGTGCATACGGCAAATGAACCTGATTCAGTAACAAGTCTATGCTATTTTGCTACAGCAGTGGAAGCCGACTGAGACAACAATCAATAGTTATATCTGAGTTTATGAGATTATGGGTGCTTTTTGTTATCTATTCATTCTTTCCCCATTTTTTTTGCAAACTTTATGAATTACTTTTTAATTTTTATAAAGCATAATTACTCATTGATACGTGACCACATCCCCATTGTAAATGTCAAACAATAGAGAAATCAGAGAAAAACATAAAAATGATCCTTTAACGTATTCTGTCACCAATCCCCCTTCCCCAAGCTTGGTTTCTCAAAGATAAGCACTAGTATAAGTTTATGTGTGTAAATTTCCAGGTCTTTGAATCTGCATTTACAAGCAGGCATACATATGTAAGGAAAAACACATATAGAGAGATTTTTTCAATGATTGCTTACAAACAGACGGGGAGCTGGATGCTCCCAGTTGAGTGTCTTTTTTGACCCACACGATGATTTAAAATGTTGCATAGTTACACAAGTTATGATTTTCTGCAACAGAAACAGCTTGGTACCTATGTCATACACTGCCTGGCCCTTAAGATTTTTGACACCTGCGTGGCCTCCCTAGATTTTTGTCTTTGTCACCCTGGATCTTTTAATATATTGCTGTGTAAAGTGCTTTTAAAAAGAATCAAAACACCAAATAATAAGTATATTAGCATGACAACATGCCTAGACCTACCTAATTATTTTCTACATAGTGTTCCATAATACACATCACTTTTATAATCAAAATTTTGAAAAGTGCATATTATTTTATTTTAAAGGCGTTTAGATGCACATTTCCAATTTGATTCACATTTCCTAAATGTGTTCCTGTCTGCTTATTAGCTATGAAGCAGGAAGTCTTTAGTCTCTGTTTAATTTTTCATCAAAGATGGTTTGTGAAAGGGTGCTTTGCTGATCTGGAAGGCATTCTTATACTGAATGCTACATCAAAAAAGACTCCTATTTGCACAGTGAAAAAGCAAAATTATTATTTAGACACTCCCTTGAGGTAACCTGCTTTTCACACAGAATGGATTGTTTGTCTAAATGCCAATGACTCTTCCTAATTTTTGTAAATATCCTTCATGCCCGGGAAACAGCAGTAGGTTGGAGATTTTGTGACTCATAATTGCCTCTGTCATCCTAGATAGAGCTTAAATCTTTGATTACAGTCAGTTCCATACATTTCTGTACATCATCTTATGTTCCAATCATTTCATGTCTTCTTAGTTTAAGTATTTAAGCCTTGCATCCCTCAAATATGGTAATTTCCTGGAGAAAAGGTTTCTTTTATCTATATGTAGACAAAATAAAACCCAGGCACCCACCTGGCTCTGTCTCATCAGGGAGTTGCAGACTGATTCTAGCAATTGAGAGTAATTAGAATCTGAGTAATTAGAATCTTGCTGGCATCTCTCAGATATCATTAGAGAGGATCCGACACATAGCCTATGATAACATTTCTCCAATGCTCTTCTCAGAAATCTGCATGAAAGCCTCTCTCCCTATAGCTCACTCTAGTCGCTCCCTTGTCAAAGCCAATTCCCAACCTTGATTCTTTGATCTTCCCAATGGATAACCTTCAATCCATAGTTCAGGACCCTGGAGTAGGGGCAGAAGTGGAAGAGAACAATCCTATCAGACAACACCCTGGAGTAGGGGCAGAAGTGGAAGAGAACAAACCTATCAGACAACCTAGCAGGAGGGAGGAAGGCATGAGGGATGGGACAAGATCCAAATACTTTTGCTTAATAAATTTTTATACTTATTAAATATACCTACAGTGACTATATTTTTCAGGTGAACAATTTATATCTAACAATCTAGAACTGGGAAGCATAGCGAAGCTGGGATTATTTTGGAAAATCAAGAGAGAGGGTTTTTTGCAGTTTGTTGGTTTGTTTCTTGAGAAGAGGAGGAAAGTCACATTTATTGAGCACAAGATACCGCAAGATGCCCCTTTCACATGTTATGTTGTTTAGCCAGCACAGCCACCCTGAAAGGGTTGTATTATTGTCTCCATTTTACACATGAGGCATGGAAAAGGCACCTTTGGTATATCTGTCCATCTCCTAAGGAGTGCTGCGTTCTCTAGGAATTGTCACGTCAAGTTCCCCCATCTACAAAGGTAGCTCCTTCTCTGGCCACCACTGATTGCGGCAGAGGTGTGAGCATATGGTATGAGGCAGGCCAATCAGATATTCTCTCACACAAGTTTGGAATTGGGACTCAGAGAGAGGGATGGCTGGAACTGGAACTGGGCAAACAATTATTGTTCTCTGAGAGTGGATCCTAGTGTCTGGAGAATCTTTGGGATGGGTGGTATGAAAATTCACATTCAGCTGCAGAAACTGGGAGAAAGTTAATGCCCCAGCATAGAAAAAGGCCGAGAGAGGGAGAATTCTGCTGGGGCTGGGGTGGGGTGGGGAAAGGAAAACTCTGGAGCAAACTGGATCATGGGTTTGAGGTGGGGCAGAAGAGCAGAACCCTTGATTAGCGGACTGTGGGGAAGCTTTGGGAGCAGAGGAGGGATTTGGAAACCATGCTGGGCAGTGTGCGGGGCAACCCCCTGCTCTGGCCTTCCTTTGACCTCCTCAGTGAAATGGGGTGAGTCTCCCACATTTTCAGGGGGCAGGCTGTTTCTGGAGCGGTGCTGAGCCCTGTGTCAGCACTGGTGTGGGACAGGAACAGTGCTGGATGTAGGACGGCTGGTTCTTGGGCTAAGTGAGTGCTCGCAGAGGCTGTGGGAGGTCCATGTGGAGAACCAGCAGATAAGTTGGGTCATACAGAGTTCTCTCTGTATGCTGGCATGAAGAGAGAAATAAAGGTGAGAGACAGAGTAAGAGCCTTGTTTTGGTGGTGGTTATTCCCAGGTCCTGGTTCTAGTTCTTTCCAGCAGCCCAGCTTCTTTCCTGACCTTGCTTTCTGGGAGACATTCTTGTATACTTATTATAAATTCTCTTTTTTAGTTAGACCAGCTCAAAGTTGGGTACTATTACTTGTGACCAAAAACCTTATTAAGTGCAAGGAATCTGTGGTTCCTGGAGATTAAATGAATTGAGAACATTTCTGTGGCTATTTAGTGGTAGGAGCTGGGGTGCAAGCCTGTCTTCTCGTGCTCTTTTCCTCACACCCTCTGCTCAGTCACGCTGGCCACACTGCTATTCCACAAACACACCAAGCTCACCCCCATCCTAGTGGGCTCTGTTTGCCCTGCGCAGAACAGGCTCAAAGGCCACTCCCTCATCTCATCCAGGTCTCAATTCAAATGGCACTCAGAGATACCTACCCTGACAACCTCATCTAAGATAAACACTCTCTAACCTTTCTCTGCTTTATTTTTTTTTTCAGTTTTGTTGAAATATAACTTACATATAGCACCGTATAAGGTTAAGGTGTACAGCATAATGACTTGACTTACATATATGTAAATTGTGAAATGATTACCACAACAAATTTAGTTAACAGCCATCATCTCTAAACAGATACCAAAAAAAAAAAAAAAGGAAAAATTTGTTTTCCTTGTGATGAGAACTTTTAGGATCTACTCTCTTAGCAACTTTTAAGTACACCATATGGCAGTGTTAACTACAGTCACCACGATGTACATTGCATCCCTAGTACTCATTTATCTTATAACTGGGAGTTTGTACCTTTTGACTATCTTCACCCACCCTCGCCTCTGGTAACCACCAATGTATTCTCTGTTTCTATGAGTTCGGTTTTTTTCAGATTCCACATGTGAGTGAGATCATACTGTATTTCTCTTTCTCTGTCTGACTTGTTTCACTCAGAGTAATGCCTTCCATGTCTATCCACGTTGTTGCAAATGTCAGAATTTCCTTCTTTTTATGGCTGCATAATATGTATATACGTAGTATTTATATATCTCTCACATTTTCTTTATCCATTCATCTGTCAATAGACAGTTTGTTTCCGTGTCTTCACTATTGTAAATGATGCTACAGCGAACATGGGATATAGGTATCTCTTCAAGTTAGTGATTTCATTTCTTGCAGATATATACTCAGAAGTGGGATTGCTGGATCATATGGTAGTTTTATTTTTAACTTTTTGAAGAACCTCCATAATGTTTTCCATAGTGGCTACAGCAATTTACATTTTCACCAACAGTGTATAAGGGTTGCCTTTTCTCCACATCCTCACCAGCATTTGTTATCTCTTGTCTCTTTGATAGTAGCCATTCTAACAGGCGTGAGATGATATTTCATTGTGTAGATTGATTGATTGATTGATTGATTGATTGATTGATGGCTGCATTGGGTCTTTGTTCCTGCGTGCGGTCCTCTTCTAGTTGCTCCTAGCTTTGTTGCCGTGCTCCGGCTTCTCATTGTGGTGGCTTCTCCTGTTGTGAAGTACGGGCTCTAAGCATGCGGGCTTCAGAAGTCGTGGCTCTCAGGCTCTAGAGCGCAGGCTCAGTAGTTGTGGCGCAGGGGCTTAGTTGCTCCAGGGCATGTGGGATCTTCCCAGACCAGGGATCGAACTGGTGTCTCCTGCATTGGTGGGTGGATTCTTAACCACTGTGCCACCAGGGAAGTCTTCAATGTGGTTTTAATTTGCATTTCCCTGATGATAAATGATCTTGAGCACCTTTTCATGTAGCTGTTGACCATTTATGTATCTTCTTTGGAAAACTGCCTATTCAGTTTCTTTGTCCGTGTTTAATTAGATTATCATTATTATTACTATATATTTTTGCTATTGGGGTATATGAATTATTTTTTTGTTTGTTTTTTTGTTTTGTTTTTTTTAATTTTATTTATTTATTTATTATTTTTTTGGGGGGTACACCAAGTTCAATCATCTGTTTTTATACACATATCCCCGTATTCCCTCCCTCCCTTGACTCCCCCCCCACCCTCCCGCGAGTCCCCCCCACACTCCCCGTCCCAGTCCTCTAAGGCATCTTCCATCCTCGAGTTGAACTCCCTTTGTTATACAACAACTTCCCACTGGCTATCTACTTTACAGTTGGTAGTATATATATGTCTGTGCTACTCTCTTGCTTCATCTCAGCTTCCCCTTCACCCCCCGCCCCCTCCCAAACCTCAAGTTCTCCAGTCCATTCTCTGCACCTGCGTCCTTGTTCTTGTCACTGAGTTCATCAGTACCATTTTTAGATTCCGTATATGTGAGTTAGCATACAATACTTGTCTTTCTCTTTCTGACTTACTTCACTCTGTATGACAGACTGTAGGTCTATCCACCTCATTACATATTTTGGATGTCAACCTTTTATCAGACATATGATTTGAAAATGTTTTTTTCCATTCCATATGTTGTCGTTTCATTTTGTTGATCATTTCCTTCACTGCGTGGAAGTTTTTTAGTTTGATGTAGGTTCTGTACACTGACAATACATTATTTTATTTAAAATGAATTAGACACATTTGCTTTGTCTCCCTTCCTCTCTCCAATGCTCCCTGTTTCATTCTCATCTTTTTTTCTTGGATTGATAAAACCTGGCCCCTGTCCTCAGCCTCTATCCTCACATGTCAGAAAGAGCTATTATTATTTTTAATAACTTATCACTACCTGAATTTATGTTACATATTTATTTGTATACTTGTTTCTCTATCTTCCCACCCCCCTCTCCCCCCTTCACCAGAATATAAGCTCCTGAAGGGTTGGGATCAACTCTCTTGTTCACTGCTGTATTTTCAGTGCACTGAGCAGAACTGTATTTGACATATAGAAGGCACTCAACAAATACTCATTTAATTAATCAATCCATTAAACCCTGACCTGTTTCTGACTTCCATGCTATTTTCATGGTCTGCAAGTGCACGAAGCAATTCTAGAAAAGCTCAGAAAAACCCTGCTGGATTAAGGATGAAAATCGTGTCTGAAGGCTATCTGTGGAACTTGGGCCGATTATCATGCCGGGAAGAGGGATGTCTGCTGCTTGCTCAATGCACTAAAGGGAGGTAGGACGTTGAAGCAGCAGGCTCTAGCCCAGCATTTATAAGAACGGAACTGAAATCTGGTAAATTCATTTCTAGTTGTTCTCTCTTAATTAGTGTTTCTGGCCTGGGAGAACAAAGCTTCAGTGACAGTAAAAATGCTTTTATTCCTGTGGTGCCACATGTTAAATCACAAATGACATCTACTTTGTTCTTGGGTTAATGCTATTTTCTGGGTCTGCTCTGTAAGGTTGTTCGCTTTTATCATGTTCCCTTTCCCCAGCTGAGACAGGGTCTGGCTTGCTGAGGGTACGCTGTCCCTATAACTGTACAGGAGGAAAGCTGCTGGAGACTGACTTGGGATGTCCAAAAACCATCAGGAAGGACCAGGTGAGGAAGGAGGCAGGGGAAATGGGACGTATTCTAATCCACGCCTCTCTAGGCACTTTCAGTGTATTGTTTTGAAACCCTGTTATCAAACAGAGGGTCACTTTGCTTATGGCTTTCAGATTCTGCCCCCACCCCAACACACGCACCAATGTCAATGTGGCTCCTAACTAGTTACCCTAACACGTGTGTTTAATCTGTCACTTTTAACAATGTGCTAATGAAAGGATGCAGGTAGCTGGAGAGGCAGTACCAATCCACAACCAGTATGGGAAAAATAAAATTGAAAAAATGAATACTAATACAGTACTAGCATGCACTTGTATATTACTCTTTCATCTTAACTTCTTCACTTGCAGAGCACTTAATTTTAATAAGAAACTCACCATGGGTAAATGGCTTATTGAATTATTTGGCTAATTAATGGCAAGGCCAGTACTCAAACTCAGAACTCTTGACTCCAACATGAGGGTTCTCCCCACTGCAACTGCCCCTCTATCTTTATATTCAAAGAATGGCTTGCCATAAAAATTATTTTTCGTGACTACGTTACGTTGCTAAATAAGCAGAGTCTTTTAAGGGCCACACATTCAGGGAAAGCTAGAGATACATCAGCAGCCTGTAAAAAACAGATAGTTTTAATTTGGTAAGTGACAACAGGAAGCCAGACATTTACCCATTTGGATGATCACCTTGTTTCTAATTAGAGCCGAGCCTGAGGCAATGAGAAGACTCAGAGACTCTGATATACAACAAGCCATGGCCCCTGTCCAGGGAGGCAGTGCCTGGAGTCTCCCTACCAGCCGTGTGCAGTCAAGGTCACCAAGTGGTTCAATCCCACACATGACAAAGGCCACTTTGCTCCTGGACTGACTCCCACCAAAATTAAAAATCTGACAGTTGATATGGCCAAGCACCAGACACCTGACAGAAAATGAAGTGTTGAGTTCAGTAAACTCTGCCTCATTCCGGCAATTTTGAAGATGTTAATAATTAATTCCAGTTCTCTCTCCCTTCCACCACTCACTCATAATGGACAAAGGGGAGTCAATGTTTGCTTGAACTACCCAGATAACTGCTTAATTCTTTTCACTTGCCTGGGCATGTTCTGAACGCTTACATATCAATTATCACCACAAAGTAGTGGCTTTCCCCTTACCTCTTTGTTTTATCATTTTTTAAGAGTGTAACGTGACCAGAGGGCTAGCCCAGTGCCCAAAAGCTGAGACATGGGGCTTTTGGGCTCTGGGCTAGCCCAAAGATGGGGTGGCAGAAGGAGAGAGGCCCTTTTTACCGAGAACTACAGGTGGAGGAAAGGGCTTACAAGAGAGGACAGCAGGAAGAAATGTCTTTCAACTTCAGTTTAAACATCCTACAGATTTTGACCCAGTAATTCTACTTCTGAGAATTTATCCCTCTATTAGTTGGGGTCTAACCTGGAAAAGAGAAACCCCTCGAAGTATTTATGGCAGGGGCTCCCCAGAGCTCAGCATCATCAAGGAGCCTCTCCAGCCCCTTAAGGTCGAAGGGACCTAGGTGAGAGGTGGTGTTATCAGGCCGTGGGCTAGGGTCACCTAACAGAAGCAGGACTTCGATGGACCTGTTGCAGCAGTGGGACCTCAGCTGCTGGGGCATGAACTTCCCTCTCCTTCTGCCTCCAGTCTCTCTGTCCCACCTCCCACTGGACAAACCTAGCAGGAAATGCGCTGACACAGGAGCCTGAGAAGCTCAGCCTGCAGGTCTGCCCACCCCGTGTGGCAGAGCAGAACCCAGGGAGGGCAGGAGGTGCATCTGAGGGCTCACACGCAGGCCCAAGAAAGCAACCTAGAGTGAAATAATAGGTACCAAATGCTTGCAAATGGCAGACGATGTCATAGATGCTTCTACCCAATTATAAAGAGTAAGTTTGGATTTAAGAGAAATGAGATCATCAGAAGCATTCCAGGAAGAGAAGTCCTGGGAACTGTAACTGAAATATAGATAGAATAAAAGCGAGCATTAGGAAAAATAAAAATAGACCACACATATGTAAATGATAAAAGAGAGGGAAATAACCCTAGCTGAAGTAGAGAAAGCATGCCAAGACAAACTACACATTACAGCTTATTTTCTCACAAATGAGCTGAGCCTTATTTGTAAGAGTAGAGTGTCAAAATAATTCCTTATACTATGACATGGGATTATGGGATGGGGGCAGGGACAAAGAATCATAGAAAGTATACCATTTATCTTAGGGAATTAAGAGGTACAAACTATTAATACTAGGAAGAAAATAAATAAGATACAAGGGTGAAATGTACAGTACAGGGAATATGGCCAATATTTTATAACTATAAATGGAGTATAATCTATAAAAATTTTGAATCGTTGTACACCTGAAACTAACATAATATTGTAAATAAAATATTACTCAATAAAAAATTAAAATAAAGTAAAATGAACACCACACACACAGAAAAGTATCTTCCTTATCTTGAAGTCCTAACACATGTTCAGTGTCTTGCGACCCTGATAGACGATAGGAAATGAAGGATGAAACAGTAACAAAAGTGTCATAGTGAAACTGTGGTATCGACCTTTAGGGGCATGATCAGAATAGAGTGAAAAACAGGCAACTCAAAAGGAGGACAACAAAGGACAACCTAATTGTTATTTTGTTAAGAAAAACCTAAACAGAAAAAAGCTATGAACTACAAATACCAACTATCACTAAAGAAATAGGAGGACAAAAAAAATCTTAGGCCAAGATTTTAACTTGAATACACTTAGATAAAATAAAGCTATTTACACGGTACTATTTTTCTCCTTTTACTGCAAAGTGGTATTTGGTAACCACTGGACTTTATGATCCCTGAATGTCTTCCTGTTCCCAAGATTTTCTGATCCTGCCCTATTTTGTTAAAGCCGTTTGTATTTTGTGGGAGGCATGAGCTGAAGAAATTGGTAGGGTTAAGAGCAGATTTAAATATAATTAACATCCAGCCAGGAGACTGACTTGCCATTGATCACCCGTAAAGAATGCTATTAGTAGGGGGAAAATTGCTCTCCTCAGCGAAAGGAAAGAGAAAACATGTTGGCCACACCCTCATCCATAGCAGCCCCTTCACCATGTTTGTGCCACGTGAACTTAACTTCCTTTGGCAGCAGCTCTTTAGACCACCCATAGCACCTGACCCCAGTGCAGTCAGTGTCCAGACTAGTCAGAAGTTTAGGGGGTGTCCTGGTGAGAGAAACATTGTCCAAACAGGGATGGTGATGGCTCAACAGACTCTTGCTCTTTTTGAGAATTTGACTGTGATATCTACATGGAGAGAATTTAGTTCCTGATTGTTCTGAGGGTGGTACTATTGTGGAGCTGGAGACTTCCTGCTACCAAAAGAGATAGCAGCTCTCTCGGTGGCCCAGTTCTGCAGTGTGGCTTTGTGAGTGGCTCCTGAAAGCCTAATCTTGAGTCTTTCTTTTCCTCTCCCAATGACTTAATACACCATTTAATATCTGTAATAAATCATTTCCTGCTTTAACTGGTTAGATTGGATTCTGTTTTCTGAAACTGGGTCCTGACTGATACAAATGTAATTTCTGCATTAAAGGCACTATAACCTTTTGGGAATATAGGCATATAAACAAGGCACTGAGGATGATGCTATGATTCAGCTACGTAGAGAGTACACCAGGTGCATCTGGAGTGGGTGCCTAAACTTGAGGGTGCCAAGGAATGATTTATAAGGAAAGTAGCACCGTAACTTGAAAACTATGTATGGGAGGTGAGCAGAAGGACAAGGAGGTGCATTCTACACCAAGGAACTGGCAAAGGTATAGAAGATGAGACAGCAGGGGTGGAGAGTTGAGTTTAGGGACAAGAACAATGAGAACAGAGGCTGGTCAGGGTGCAGGTGCAGGTGTGTGAGAGCTGTGAGAAGCTTCAGGAATGATCTAGTGTACTCCATTTATTTTACCCATCCAAAAACTGAAGCCAGAGAAATGAAATGACCGGCTCAAGACCAAGCACTAACTTCACCACCCACGCTGGAACACAGGTCTCCTAACTCCCAGGCCAGTGACCTTCCAGGTAGTAGACATGGACCCCTAAATTACCCTGTGATGGTGAATCTTACAAACAACAGAATTTAGAAAGTAGGTGAGTGACAAAATGTGCAGAGGTCAGGAAAGATAAGAGAGTTAAGAAGGGTGGGTACCTCTGTGAGCACCCCGAGCCCCAGCAGCAGGAGCTGTATCTGACTTCACTGCCCCATGTGCCTCACAGCCCACTTCGGGGGATGCCTGTGTGGCACACTCCTGTCACCCCAGCCCTTTGCCTACTGCATGCTTCCAGTGGCCCCATGTGGGTCAGTAGTCATGGCTCTGTCCCATAAACCAAAGACCACTTGGTACCCTGATCACTGGACATAAAGAAAGAAGAGAGAGTGTAGGTAGATTTGCTCCAATCTGTGACTGTTGTTGGAAAAATATTCCAGAGGCCAAGCTCTCTCCTTCATCCTCCACATCTAATATCCATTTATCTGTCTCTTTACCATCTATCCATCTGTGCATTCATCCACCCCTCCCACCACTTATCTGTCAATATGTCTACATATCTATATATTCACGTATCTATAGCTATAAGGTCAAATACTCATCTCGTGCTTACCCTATGTCAGACAGTGCTCCTAGTGCGTTACAGAAATTAATTCACTTCATGTAATCCTGACAACAGCCCTTTAACAAGGGTATTTTCTCCCCATTTTACAGATGAGGAAATTAGAGAGGTTAAGTAACTTCCCCAAGTTAACATAACTTATTATTTGTCTGCCTACCTTCCTGTTCACACTCCTTCTCCTCCCTTGAAGGGTGACGTCCCATCCTACTGATCACCGAGCTTGTTGGTTCTACTCCTGAATTCTCTCTCATCTGTGTCCTTCTGGCTGGGTTCCGGCTTCCTCCCTGCCACCCAGCCAGCCCAGATTTTGGATGATTGTCATAGTCTCCCTGCGAGTCACTCTGATTTCAACCTCTACTTCCTCTTCCTCCACACCTCACAAATGTTTCCCAGGCACAGGATAAGTGATCTTTCTAAACAGTGTTTCTCAAGGGAGGCATCCTGAGGGACATCTGGCAGGCCTGGCCTTGGGCCACTAGGTAGCCGCAGCTCCCCTCAGCCACTGTGAGAAACAGAAGACCCTAGACATGTTCAAACATCGTAGTTGAGAACCTCTGTTAGAAAAAACACACAGGGATTTCCCTGGTGGTCCAGTGGGTAAGACGCCGAATTTCCACTGCAGGGGGCACAGGTTTAATTCCTGGTCGGGGAATTAAGATCCCACGTGCCACACGGTGCAGCCAAAGGGGGGAAAAATATGATCATCTCTCTCAAACCTACTTAAAACCCTAAAATGAGTTTGTTAATTCAACAAATATTTGTTACCCCTTCAGGCACTGGGCTAGGTAGCAGGGAGGTAGCAGTAAACAAGCCCCATCCTCATGAAGCTCGCTGTCTAGAGGGGATGACAGACATGGAACAGATATGCACGAGATGTTCAATGCTTCACAAAAGTACAGGCAGGGTCACCAGAGCCTGAGGGGCCAGGAACTGCCCGCCAAAGGATCTGAGATTTCAGCCGTAACTTGAAAGATGCGCAGGAGCCAGCTGGGCTAAGTGGGTGAGCGGGCAGCAGGCAGAGGACGAGCACCTGGTCAGAAAGGACCGCGTGGGCACCGTTCTCAGTGAGGAGACGGGTGCGGCGAGTCCTGCAACCAGGAGAGGCGGGTTAGGTGGTGAGGCTGGTGGGGCCGAGCCAAGGTGGCGAGGAAACAAGAGAAAGTAGCAGGTGGTGGGTCTGGTGGGCCACGGCAGAGTACTGGTCTTCCTCCCAGGGCAAATAAAGATTGTCTTTTTAGAAATCGACTTTATTGAGGTATAACTTAAAAACAATAAAATGCCCCCGTGTTAAACATTCAGTTCAATGAGCAGCCACCACCACCATCAAGATACGGTGTGTTTCCATCACTCGGAAAGTTCTCCCGTGCTCCTTGGCAGCCAGTCCCCCTCCCCTGGCAACCACTGCTCTGCTTTCTCTTTTACCATGGATTAGTTTCACCTGCTCTGGAATTCAAACAGAGATTTAAGAACAGCTGTGATCCCTCAGAAAAGATTGGAGGCAGCAGGAATGACTAGGAGAGAGCCATTAGCAGGCTTCTGAAGTAACCAGGCAGGAGCTGGCCTGTGAGGACGACAGCAGGCATGGAGAAGATGGGAAGACACGACACATTACAGATTCCATCCTAACTGTTCCTCGGCATGGCCTCAGAGCCCCTGGACCCCTGAGCCCAAGCCTGTCCTTCCCATGATAAAGGCCACACACACTGTGCTCCAGCCACAGAGAACTACGTCCCACTCCCAGGGCCAACCAAGGTCCTCCATACACCCAAGCATTCGCACATGCCATCGCTGTTCCTTGGAAGCATCCCTTCTCCCCACTGGTATAGTTCCAGTACCCGTTCATTACCTAGCCTGACCTCTTCTGGGAAGCATTTCCCAGGTCTGCAGGGTAGATTGACTCATTGCTCTCTCTACCATCCCTATGATCTCGTTATAATTTGCACAAATACTTGTGCGTCTTAATCCCCCACTAGACCAGAAGGTCCTTAAAGATAAGGGCTGTGTCATCATCATCTTTGGGTGGCCCATCAAAAAATATGTCAAATGGATGGGTGCTCTGCGTAGTGATTCAGCATGGTTTTCCACTGCCTCCCTTCCTCTCTTCCTCTCTCCCTCTCTCTCCAGAGGCTGCTGTGAAATGAAAATAAGCACTCGGTGATAACTATAAGAAAACAGATAGAAATTTATTCCCACAACCAAGCTGCTAAGAAACAGAAGTGGTGATTCAAGTTAACTGACGTGCTTAAATTCTACTTGTCTGTGGCAGGAGTCTGCCCTCTGATCAGAAGCACCGTTTTTGCTGCACTGCCATATTTACAGCACACAGTGAAGACGCAGGGGCACAATGCTGGGGAGTCTGGTGCGCTCCGGTTCCACTAGCAGTCTGCTCAGTCTGACCCAGTCTCACATTCTGCATTAAACCTCAGAACGAGCAGCTGACCGTTTCTTGGAAGACTCTCCCTGGAAGGTCTTGCATGGCCATGCGTGGGGCATCTCTGGCTTCTGGTTCCTGACTGGGTCTGGAAGTGACTGCAAGCGTGGACCTGTGATCTGATGCAATGTTCCAGGTCCTCTGGGTGAGGGGATACAATTCCATAAGGAGAGCATCTGTGATCACTTGTGATGGTGGAAGGAAATGACACTCTCTTTTGTTTATTTTTCCCCCCACTATGTTCACTTTTACTCAAATCCCATTACTTTACTTTCTTAGAAAGAGTTGCCAGGCTGAGTTAGGAAGTACTAGAAAGATAGGAGGAGATGGGTCTTAGCATATGCACATCTCAGAAAAGAGTTGACATTGTTGCAAGTCATGTTTGTTTGTTTTTTTTTTTCTCTTTTTTTTTTTTTATTATTTTATTTTATTTTTTTGGGGGTACACCAGGTTCAATCAACTGTTTTTATACACATATCCCCATATTCCCTCCCTTCCTTGAAGCCCCCCCCTCGAGTCCCCCCCACCCTCCCTGCCCCAGTCCTCTAAGGCATCTTCCATCCTCGAGTTGGACTCCCTTTGTTATACAACACCTTCCCACTGACTATTTTACAGTTGGTAGTATATATATGTCTGTGCTACTCTCTCGCTTCTTCTCAGTTTCCCCTTCACCCCCCGCCCCCTCCCATACCTCGAGTTCTCCAGTCCATTCTCTGCATCTGCTTCCTTGTTCTTGTCACTGAGTTCATCAGTACCATTTTTAGATTCCGTATATGTGAGTTAGCATACAATATTTGTCCTTCTCTTTCTGACTTACTTCACTCTGTATGACAGATTGTAGTTCTACCCACCTCATTACATATAGCTCCATCTCATCCCTTTTTATAGCTGAGTAATATTCCATTGTATATATATGCCACATCTTCTGTATCCATTCATTTGTTGATGGGCATTTAGGTTGCTTCCATGTCCTGGCTATTGTAAAGAGTGCTGCAATAAACATTATGGTACAAGTTTCTTTTGGGATTATGGTTTTCTTTGGGTATATGCCCAGGAGTGGGATGACTGGATCATATGGTAGTTCTATTTGTAGTTTTTTAAGGAACCTCCAAATTGTTTTCCATAGTGGCTGTACCAACTTACAGTCCCACCAACAGTGCAGGAGAGTTCCCTTTTCTCCACACCCTCTCCAACATTTGTTGTTTCCAGACTTTGTGATGATGGCCATTCTGATTGGTGTGAGGTGATACCTCATTGTGGCTTTGACTTGCATTTCTCTGATGATGAGTGATGTTGAGCATCTTTTCATGTGTTTGTTGGCCATCTGTATGTCTTCTTTGGAGAAATGTCTATTTAGGTCTTCTGCCCATTTGTGGATTGGGTTATTTGCTTTTTGGTATGAAGCTGCCTGAGCTGCTTGTATATTCTGGAGGTTAATCCTTTGTCCGTTGTTTCATAGGCAATTATTTTTTCCCATTCTGAGGGTTGCCTTTTAGTCTTGTTTATGGTTTCTTTTGCTGTGCAAAAGCTTTTAAGTTTCATGAGGTCCCATTCATTTATTCTTGATTTTATTTCCATGATTCTAGGAGGTGGGTCAAAAAGGATCTTGCTTTGATGTATGTCAAAGAGTGTTCTGCCTATGTTTTCCTCTAGGAGTTTTATAGTGTCTGGCCTTACATGTAGGTCTTTAATCCATTTGGAGTTGATTTTTGTGTATGGTGTTAGGAAGTGTTCTAATTTCATTCTTTTACATGTTGCTGTCCAATTTTCCCAGCACCACTTATTGAAGAGGCTGTCTTTTTTCCATTGTATACTCGTGCCTCCTTTGTCAAAGATAAGGTGCCCATATGTGTTTGGGCTTACTTCTGAGTTCTCTATTCTATTCCATTGATCTTCCTTTCTATTTTTGTGCCAGTACCATACTGTCTTGATCACTATGGCCTTGTAGTATAGTTTCAAGTCAGGAAGCCTGATTCCACCTACTCCATTTTTCCTTCTCAAGATTGCTTTGGCTATTCGGGGTCTTTTGCGTTTCCATACAAATCGTAAGATTTCTTGCTCTAGTTCTGTGAAAAATGCCATTGGTAATTTGATCGGGATTGCATTGAATCTGTAAATTGCTTTGGGTAGTACAGTCATTTTCACAATGTTGATTCTTCCAATCCAGGAACATGGTATGTCCCTCCATCTGTTTGTGTCATCTTTGATTTCTTTCATCAATGTCTTAAAGTTTTCTGCATACAGATCTTTTGCCTCCTTAGGCAGGTTTATTCCTAGGTATTTTATTCTTTTGGTTGCAATGGTGAATGGGAGAGTTTCCTTAATTTCTCTTTCTGCTCTTCCGTTGTTAGTGTATAGGAATGCAAGAGATTTCTGTGCATTAATTTTGTATCCTGCTACTTTACTAAACTCATCAATGAGTGCTAGCAGTTTTCTGGTAGAGTCTTTAGGGTTTTCTATATATAGTATCATGTCATCTGCAAAGAGTGATAATTTTACTTCTTCTTTTCCAATTTGGATTCCTTTTATTTCTTTTTCTTCTCTGATTGCTGTGGCTAACACTTCCAAAACTATGTTGAATAACAGTGGTGAGAGTGGACACCCTTGTCTTGTTCCTGTTCTTAGAGGGAATTCTTCCAGTTTTTCTCCATTGAGAATGATGTTGGCTTTTGGTTTGTCATATATGGCTTTTATGATGTTGAGGTAATTTCCTTCTATGCCCATTTTCTGGAGAGCTTTTATCATAAATGGATGTTGAACTTTGTCAAAAGCTTTTTCTGCATCTATTGAAATGATCATATGGTTTTTATCCTTCAATTTGTTGATATGATGTATCACGTTGATTGATTTGCGTATATTGAAGAATCCTTGCATCCCAGGGATAAACCCCACTTGATCGTGGTGTATGATTTTTTTAATGTGCTGTTGCAGTCTGTTAGCTAGTATTTTGTTGAGGATTTTTGCATCTATATTCATCAGTGATATTGGTCTGTAGTTTTCTTTTTTTGTGACATCTTTGCCTGGTTTTGGTATCAGGGTGATGGTAGCCTCGTAGAATGAGTTTGGGAGTGCTCCGCCTTCTGCAATATTTTGGAAGAGTTTGAGAAGGATAGGTGTTAACTCTTCTCGAAATGTTTGATAGAATTCGCCAGTGAATCCATCTGGTCCTGGGCTTTTGTGTGTTGGGAGATTTTTAATCACTGCCTCAATTTCTGTACTTGTGATTGCTCTGTTCATGGTTTCTATTTCTTCCTGGTTCAGTCTTGGAAGATTGTATTTTTCTAAGAATGTATCCATTTCTTCCAGGTTATCCAATTGATTGGCATATAGTTGCTTGTAGTAGTCTCTCATGATGTTTTGTATTTCTGAGGTGTCTGTTGTGACTTCTTTTTCATTTCTAATTCTGTTGATTTGCATCTTCTCCCTTTTTTTCTTGATGAGTCTGGCTAATGGTTTATCAATTTTGTTAATCTTCTCAAAGAACCAGCTTTTAGTTTTATTTATTTTTCTTATGGTTTCCTTCCTTTCTTTTTCATTTATTTCTGCTCTGATCTTTATGATTTCTTTCCTTCTGCTCCCTTTGGGGTTTCTTTGTTCTTCTTTCTCTAGTTGTTTTAGGTGTAAGGTTAGGTTGTTTATTCGATCATTTTCTTGTTTCTTAAGGTAGGACTGTATTGCTATAAACTTCCCTCTTCGAACTGCTTTTGCTGCGTCCCATAGGTTTTGGGTTGTTGTGTTTTTGTTGTCATTTGTTTCTAGATATTTTTTGATTTCCTCTTTGATTTCTGTAGTGATTCCTTGGTTGTTTAAGAGTGAATTGTTTAGCCTCCATGTGTTTGTATTTTTTGCAGTTTTTTTCCTGTAATTGATATCTAGTCTCATGGCGTTGTGGTCTGAGAAGATGCTTGATATGATTTCAATTTTCTTGAATTTGCTGAGGTTTGATTTGTGACCCAAGATGTGATCTATCCTGGAAAATGTTCCGTGTGCACTTGAGAAGAACGTGTAGTCTGTCGTTTTTGGATGGAATGTCCTATAAATATCAATTAAGTCGAGATGGTCTAATGTGTCACTTAAAGCTTGTGTGTCTTTATTTATTTTCTGTTTGGATGATCTGTCCATTGATGTAAGTGGGGTGTTCAAGTCTCCCACTATAATTGTGTTACTGTCGATGTCCCCTTTTATAGCTGTTAGTATTTGCCTTATGTATTGAGGTGCTCCTATATTGGGGGCATAGATATTTACCATTGTGATATGTTCTTCTTGGATGGATCCCTTGATCATTATGTAGTGCCCTTCCTTGTCTCTTTTAATAGTCTTTACTTTCAAGTCTAATTTGTCTGATATGAGTATTGCTACTCCAGCTTTCTTTTGACTTCCATTTGCATGGAATATCTTTTTCCATCCCTTCACTTTCAGTCTATATGTATCCCTTGGTCTGAAGTGGGTTTCTTGTAGGCAGCATATAGAAGGGTCTTGCTTTTGTATCCATTCAGCCAGTCTGTGTCTTTTGGTTGGAGCATTTAGTCCATTTACATTTAAAGTGATTATTGACATGTGTGTTCCAATTACCATTTTCTTAATTGTTTTGGGTTTGTATTTGTAGGTGTTTTCCTTTTCTTGTGTTTCCTACTTAGAGAAGTTCCTTTAGCACTTGTTGTAAGGCTGGTTTGGTGGTGCTGAATTCTCTTAACTTTTGCTTGTCTGGAAAGCTTTTGATTTCTCCCTCAAATCTGAATGAGATTCTTGCTGGGTAGAGTATTCTTGGCTGTAGGTTTCTCTCTTTCAGGACTTTCAGTATATCCTGCCATTCCCTTCTGGCCTGCAGAGTTTCTGTAGAAAGGTCAGCTGTTATCCTGATGGGTTTTCCCTTATATGTTGTTTGTTGCTTTTCTCTTGCTGCTTTTAATATTTTTTCTTTGTGTTTAATTGTCATTAGTTTGATTAATATGTGTCTTGGTGTATTTCTCCTTGGGTTTATTCTGTATGGGACTCTCTGTGCTTCTTGGACTTGGTGAATTATTTCCTTTCCCATGTTGGGGAAGTTTTCCACTAGAACCTCTTCAAATATTTTCTCAGACCCTTTCTTGTTTTCTTCTTCTTCTGGGATGCCTATAATTCGAATGTTGGTACGTTTAAGGTTATCACTGAGGTCTCTGAGGCTGTCTTCTATTCTTTTTATTTTTTTATCTTTTTCCTGCTCTGTGGCGTTTATTTCTCCCATTCTATCTTCCAACTCACTTATTCGTTCTTCTGCCTCAGTTATTCTGTTGGTTAGAGCATCTAGAGTATTTTTAATTTCAGTTATTTTGTTATCCATTGCTGTTTGTTTTTCTGAGTTCTTATGAACTGTTTCTTGTACTTTCTCTATTTTGTTATCGAGATTTTGTATCATTTTTACTATCATTACTCTAAATTCTTTTTCAGGCATTTTTCCTATTTCCTCCTCATTTATTTGGTCTTGTGGGTTTTTTTCCTGCTCCTTTGCCTGCATGGTGTTTCTTTGTTTCCTCATGGTTGTCCAAGCTTTTGGGGTTGCTTGTCCTGGTGATAGAGGTGTTTATAGAAGACTGTCCAAGCCTCAGGCTAATGTCCAAGTATTGGAGTAGACGAATATTCAGTCGGCTATGTCAGGCTCCCCGCAGCCCTTTCTGGTGTCCGAGGCCGTCTGCTGGTGTTCAGCTGGTTCTCTGTGGGAATGACTGCGCAAGTCATGTTTTAAATAACTGGTGTCTCCTTTTTTCTAATTATTAAAGTGTCCTTCGAAATAAGAGAATACCAAAAGCTGATTTATCTATGTGATGAAGAAGCCCTTGAGCATATCATATTTCAGGCCTTTTGCCCTTCATTGTTTTAATCAAAAAAGGTAAAACTGGGCTTCCTAGGTGGCGCAGTGGTTAAGAATCCGCCTGCCAATGCAGAGGTCACGGGTTCGATCCTAGCTCCAGGAAGATCCCACATGCCACGGAGCAACTAAAGCCCGTGTGCCAAAAAATAAAAATTAAAAAAAAAAAAAAAAAAAAGGTAAAACTTTCAGCACTAATACCATTTGAAATCAATTTCCATATTTTCTACATAAATTATGCCAGTTGCTGAAGAATAACAGTAAATAAGACTGTTAACAGGTCCTAACAAAATGGTGAGACAGGAAAGTAAATAGTTTCAGCATCACGTCATATATATATATATATATATATATATATATATATATATATATATATATATATCTGTGTAAGGAACCAAATAATAACAAAATGGAGAATGGTCTATGGAGGAAGAAGACAGCAAATCTTCATAAAGGAATTGATAATAAAGTATGGTTTTGAAGGCTAAATAAAGTTCAGGCAAATAAGAGGAAGAAATGTATTCCAAGAGAGAAAACAACACAAGCAAATCATGAAACAGTATTCTGTGTGTGTGCAAACACTGGCCATTCAGGTTTGCTGGTGAGTATATGTCCAGGCTGGGGGCTGGGGGAGACGTGATATCAGGGCTTGCGGCCAAGAGCAGACTCTGACCCCAGGACACCTGGATTCAAGTCCCAGCTCTGCCACTTATAATCTGTAAAGTGGAACAAAATTCTTAATCTCTCTTTGCTTCACTTTTATTACCTGTGAAGGGGTGGATAAAAAAATAACACCTCCACCAAAGGATTTTTGTGAACATTAAATGAAATAACTAACAAAACACTAAGTACCACATCTTCTAGCATGAGGGAAGCTTTTGATAAATATCACTTCTTATGGAGGTAGAAAATGATGAGAATTCAAGGTTGGCAAGGACCAGATCAAGAAAAGCTGTGCATATAGAGAACAGACTAGTGGTTGCCAGTGGGGAGAGGGAAGGGGCACAGGGTAGTATGGCAGTAGGGAATTAAGGGGTACAAACTATTGTATGTAAAATAAGCTGTGGGATGTACTGTGCAGCACAGGCAGTATAGCCAGTGTTTTGTGATGGCTGTGAATGGAGTGGAGCCTTTAAAGGTTGTGAATCACTGTGTTGTATACCTGTAACTTATATAACATTGTGCATATGTAATACTTCAGTTTAAAAAAGGAAAAGAAAAGCTGTGTAAACCACAATCAGGAAAACACTGAAATCTTTGAATGCAGGGTGTAGGGAGGTAAACCTGCACCTGGACAGCTGTGTGGACAGATAGACGGTGGAGTGAGAGCGGAGTGGAGGCTATTTCAATGGTCCAGGCAAGACTGAGGAGGCCTGACTCCACAGTGGCAGTGGGGATGGCGGTGGGGGGATGGCAGGGAAAAGGAACAGATTTGAAAGATATCAAGGGGGTAAAATTGATGGAAATTGGTGACCACCTAGATGTCAGAAGATGTCTACGATTATATATAGGATCTGGCGTGGGTGACTTGGGTGACGGAGAAGCCACCAAACAAGATCATGAAATAGAAGGAAGCTGTGATCTGGGGAGGAGTGGGGGGGTTGTTAGTTTGCCAGCATAGAGATAAACAAGGGGTTCAGTGTTTGGCCCAATGACTTTAAGCCTCCAAAGACTCTGAGATGGGAAGGAGATAGGGGAGTGGCTAAAGATGGGTAAAGGGTCAAATGAAGATATTTATTCATTTAATTGCTGCCTTTGTGTATTTGGGCAGAGTAAATATTTCCTTACTGCCCTCAGCCATCTGTGTTTTGTTCAGGGAGAGCATAGTCACACGTAGGTACCCATAGAGGGGGAGAGAGACCCCCCACATGTTTCCAGTAGGAAGGAAGATGCCAGAAAAGAAGAGGTTTGAAGACAGAGGAGTGAGGATGATCAACGCAGGGTGTGTGAGCTCGGAGGCTGAGAGCAGCCATCCTCAGCAGGGCCTTGGGTCCTTACAGGCTTCTGGGGACAGAACTGACAGGGAAGTCTTGCCAGGGAAATGAATTGTGCCAATTATTCAATTACCTGCAATTATGAAAATCGGTGTGATAGGTGGTACTTCCAAGAGGAGGTTCCAGGGAGGCTGTAAGTCAGAAATGAGACAAATTAACTGAGCTCTTTGATGAGAATCTGATTGACCTCTTCCTTCATTAAGCTGAGCTCTGGCCATCCCATACATCTCCCTTTAGGAGAATTGATTTAAATTGCAATCGATGGGCTCACAACAGCAAATGCATGGTCTGCAATTGCAGAGCTAGGCGGCTAGAGCCTTCTTTCCTCTGCATGGGAAGCCTTCCAACCTCCTTGACCTGCTCTTGCCTACTGACACCAAGGAAACTTGTAGAAATGTCCTCTTCCCTCAAAAGTGGGAAGAGCTACCACATACCCAGTACCTCTGCTCTAGTTAGAGAACAGCCCGGCCAACTGCAATATATTACATTGTGGACGATAGTATGTTCTTTTAACAGATTATGTCAATATGTTAGACTCTGACTTCTTTCTAAAAAGAGAAAGACAGTAGCATCTTTGTATCTCACAGTTATGTGCTTATCTACCTGTTATGAATTTTGTCATATTATACTGATTTCTTTTCATGTTTATTATCCCCACTATTCAGTACATTTTTCAAAAGCGAAAACTAAGCGCTATTCATCTTCTTGTTCTCAGTGCCCAGCACGGGACCACCCGTAGTGACAAAGTCAAATTATTCCATTAGTGCATAGAGAACAGACTTTGGTTGCAAAGGAGGGAGAGGGTTAGGGGAGGGACAGAGTGGGAGGTTGGGGTTAGCAGATGTAAGCTATTACATGTAGAATGGATAAACAAGGTCCTACTGTACAGTACAGGGAACTATATTCAATATCCTGTGATAAACTATAATGGGAAAGACTATTTTAAAGAGAATGCATATATATGTATAACTGAATCACTTTGCTGTACAGCAAAAAGTAACACAACATTGTAAATCAACTATACTTCAAATAAAAAATATTTTAAAAATTATTCTATGAGTGCAGTTTACTCCAGGTGGGGTTGGGGGAAGGGGGGAGGAGAATACCAGTATGTAAACAGAGGCTATAACTACATACTGAGAAACATGTATTTTAGCAAACTATCAGAACATTTGGACTTCAAGCATAAAAAATGAAATGTATTATATGTTTTCTTCCCCATAAAGTCATGTCCTTTAGGAATTTTTAAAATCTTTATTTTAAAATAATTTTAGACATACAAAAAATACAGTTGCAAAAACAGTGCAGAGTTCACATATAGCATTCAAACTGTTTTTCCAAACGTTAACATCTTATCTAACCATGGTACCATTATAAGAATCAGGAAATTAGCATTGGTATAGTACTATTAACTAAATTATATACAGTATTTGAATTCCACCTGTCTTCTCCCTGAAGTCTTTTTTCTGACCCAAGATCCAATCCAGGACCCCCCATTGCATTTAGTCATCGTGTCTTCTTATTCTCCTCCAATCTGGGATCATTCCATAGTCTTTCCTTATCTTTCATGACCTTAGCACTTTTGAAGAGTACCTGTCAAGAATTTTGTAGAATGCCTCTCATTTGGGGTTTAACGTGAGATGTGATAAGATTGAGGTTACACACTTTGGGGAAGACTACCACAGAAGTGAAGTAACTTTCTCAGTGCATAGAAACAGGGACACATCATGTCCAGATGTCTTATGACCAATGACGTTAACTTTTGATTGCTTGGTTAAGGGGATGTCTACTGGATTTTTCTACCTTAAAGTTACCCAATATCTTGGATGAGACACTTTGAGACTATGCTCATATACTGTTTTTCCTCAAGTTTTCATTCACCAATTTTAGCATCCTTTGGTAGATCTTTCCTCCAATGTTGATTTTCTATTTCCTTCATTCCTTTTACCTTTAAAATTAGTATTCTGTGTAAGAAAGACTTGTCCCTTCTCCTTTTAAAAGTTAATTAATATCAGAACTAATTTTATTTAATAGATTATAATCAATTCTATCATGAATTATTTTATGACTCAAATTGTTACATCTTTGCTGCCTGGGAGCTTCTTCTAGTTGGCTTTTGTATCTTTTTGACAGGCTCCCCCACACCCATCCTTTTTCAAGCACTTCCTTAATTTTTTGCATTATAAAATATTCCAAACTTATTTTGTATATTTAATGCACATGCTCTGGAAACAACCACTTATCCAAGAAATCCTGGCTCCTTTTATTGGAAAATGGTTATTGATAAAGTAAGATCTGGGTGCTAAGTTTTTTTTTAATTAATTAATTAATTAATTAATTGGCTGCATTGGGTCTTCATTGCTGTGAGTGGGCTGTCTCTAGTTGTGGCAAGCTGGGGCTACTCTTCATTGTGGTGCGTGGGCTCGTCATTGTAGTGGCTTCTCTTGTTGTGGAGCACAAGCTCTAGGTGTGCAGGCTTCAGTAGTTGTGGCACTTGGGCTCAGTAGTTGTGGCACACAGGCTTAGCTGCTCTGCAGCATGGGGGGTCTTCCCTGGATGCTAAGTTTTGATGGATGTCATTTACATGCCTTCTTAGCCTGAATGGTGACTGTAAATTAAATTTTAACATTTTCCTTATGATCCAGGGTCATTATTTCTTTTTTTTTTCTTCATTTTTTTCATTATTTCTTGTATCAGTTGCTGAAGCAATAAAATGATGACCTTAAGAATTACTGATGATGGGCTTCCTGGGTGGTGCAGTGGTTAAGAATCCGTCTGCCAATGCAGGGGACACAGGTTTGATCCCTGGACCAGGAAGATCCCACATGCCTCGGAGCAACTAAGCCCATGTACCACAACTACTGGGCCTGTACTCTAGAGCCTGTGAGCCACAGCAAGAAAAAAAAAGAAAAGAATTACTGATGTTGGTGGGAATGTAAATTGGTGCAACCACTATGGAATGTATGGATGTTCCTTAAAAAACTAAAAATAGAGCTACTATATGATCCAGTAATTCCACTCCTGGACATATATCTGGAAAAGACAAAAACTCTAATTGGAAAAGATACATGCACCTCAATGTTCATAACACTATTTATAATAGGCAAGACATGGAAGCACCCTAAGTGTCCATCAAAGGAGGAATGGATAAAGAAGATATGTTACATATGTACAATGGAATATCACTCAACCATAAAAAAAGAGTGAAATACTGCCATTTGCAACAACATGGATGGACCTAGAGAATATCATACTAAGTGAAGTAAATCTGACAGAGAAAAACAAATATTATATGATTCCACACCCATATGTGGAATCTAAAAAATGATACAAATGAATCTATTTACAAAACAGAAACAGACTCACAAACATAGAAAACAAACTTATGGTTACCAAAGGAGGAAGGGACGGGGAGGGATAAATTAGGAGTATGGGATTAACAGATACACACTACTGTATATAAAATAGATAAGCTATAAGGATTTACTGTATAACACAGAGAACAATGTTCAACATCTTGTAATGACCTATAATGGAAAATAATCTGAAATATATATACGTAACATATATATATAGCATATAACATATATATAAGTGAATCACTTTGTTGTAGACCTGAAACTAATACAATATTGTAAATCAACAATACTTCAATAAAAAAGAAATTATTGAAATATATAAGGCTATTGACCTTGACAGTAACTGATTCCTGATCCTTTTTTGCTACTGCGGAATCATTTTTCCTAGGCGCTCTTAGCAGACAGAGATAGGAAAAGTATGTATACAGGTATAAACACAATGTTGACATCAGTAGTGTTAAATACATTCACATTGTTGTGAAACAGATCTCCAGAAATTTTTCATCTTGCACAACTGAAAACTCTCCTCACATTAAAGAACACTTGTCCATTACCTGGTAATCATCATTCTACTTTCTGTTTCTATTAATTTGGATACTTTAGATCCCTTATGTAAGTAGAATCATACAGTATTTATATTTATGTGACCAGCTTATTTCACGTAGCATAATGTCATCAAGGTTCATCTGTGTTAAACCATATGATAAGATTTCCTTTTCAAGGCATAATATCCCAATTTAAGGAACAATATTCCACTGTATACATACACCACATTTTCTTTATCCATTTATCTGTTGATGGACATTTGGGTTGCCTCCACCTCTTGGCTATTGTGAATGATGCTGCTATGAACATAGGTGTATAAATTTCTCCTCAAGACCCTGCTTTTAATTCTTTTGGATAAATACCCAAAAGTGGGGTTGCTGGATCATATGGTGGTCTTTTTAAAATTTTTTGAGGAACCTCCTTACTGTTTTCCAAGATGAAATTCCTGATTCCTCTCTTTCCCTTATCTCCATATCCCATCAGCCACCCAGGGCTGTGAATTTTATTATTAATTATTATTAGAAAATTGTGCTTTTATGCCAGGGTGACATGCTCTGTCTTTTACACATGCTAATGGATAATGTTTGGCTGGAATCTGGGTTGGGACTAGGAAGAGGTCAGTAAAGCACTCAAATGAAAAATTTTAAGAGAGTGGTCAAAAAGCTCAGTCATCAAGACAAATAAAAACTAATACAATATTTTAAAAAATCAAAATCAGCGCTGGGACTTCTCTGCCAGTCCAGTGGTTAAGACTCTGTGCTTCCACTGCAGGGGCCATGGGTTCAATTTCTGATCAGGGATCTAAAATTGCACATGCCAGACAGGTGTGGCTAAAAAAAAAAAAAAAAAAAAAATTCAGTGCCAAAAAATCCATTATGAACAAATGCCAAATTTTTAAATAAAGAAGTGCCTGGCAGAGCCATATTGGAGCTGGAGGCAAAAGGAAAACTCAGTAACACTGATCCTATCTTTATCTGAAATTTTGTGTTAAAATATTATCTATCTTTGCACCCAAGACGAGTCCCTCACTTGCCTCACACTAGTCCTGGCCCTGGCTAGGAAACTTCTTGATTGTTTAGGATAACCATCCCAGACTTGCTTTTATGTTTAGAAAATGCTGAGGACAGTAAGCTGCCTTTGTCTATTATATCATCTTTGCCACTTTTCATGCTCCTCTTTTACTTAACACTTTAGTCATACTTAACTATTGGGAGGTCCCTAAATAGTGTTTGCTTTTTCATACCTCTATCTTGTGCATATATTAAGCCTGCTGCTTGGAGTGGCCTTCTCCCACTTAATAAATTCCTAGTCATTCATCTGAGCCAGCCTAACAATGTCCCCCCCTTTCACACCCCCAGTTAGAATTTACTAATCACTTCCTCCTTCTGCTTATACTACAGCATCAAGCACATTCCATTCTTACTATTTACTTACTGGTGTTTAAGAAGAACAAAATGTTTGTTTTAAATTGATTCCAGGATACCATTAGGGAGGGCATTGTCACTACATTCTCTTTGAGGACATAAGCCCATTTTTACTTAGATATTAAAGGCAAGCGACTCCATGATGTTGGAGGATTGATGGATAGATACATTTTATGTCCCAATGGACTGTGAGTTCCCTGAGAGCAGGGACCACGTCTTTTCCATTCTCAGTATTGAGTAGGCATACGGTGGGCTTCCAATAGCATTTGAATAGAACTTGGACTCAGTGTGCTAACACTGTTTATGTCAGCTTGACACTATTGGTTGTTGGTGGTAGACGTTGGTCAGTGGAACAAAAGAAACAAAACATTACTATTAAGAGCTGTTTGAAAGACAAATCCTTAAAACGAAACAGAACAAAAACCTGAGAACTATGTGGAAAAATAACCAAATGTAAACTTAGTGCTAAAAATATAGTTAGTGCTGAGATATATGAACCCTGCAGCAGAGAAACCGATCTGGAAGCCAAAGAGATAAGAGGCTGGTTAAGGAGAAGCTGCCAATCTGTGCTGGCTCTCCCTGGACAGCAGCAGAGTTAATTTGAGGTGAAAGGCTTTGGGGGCACAGGAAAGTAACCACTGCACTGTTTTCAGTGGAATTCTTAGGATCAGAAACCTATTCCTAGAGGAAAAAAGGGGTTAGCAGGGCTATTTTCTCTCTTTTCCTGAGAAGGCATTGACTGAAAAGAAAGATGGATGGAAGGATGGAAGGAAGGAAGGGAGGGAGGGAGGGAGGGAGAGAAGGAGAAGAAGTTAGTTGATTAAAGCTCTTTGTAAATATGCTAACAATAGGCATCCTGGAAAGGAAATTAATGGGTATTTACTACTGAGAGAGTTCTTATCTATGAAGAACTTTTTAGTAGGATATACCTGGTCAGTCTAGGATGGCTTAGGATAAACACACCTGGAATCTATGGATTTATGGGGCACAACTCCTTGGAAAGTGACATGTAAACTATGTAACTACTTGAATATAAAACTGAGATGTTTCATGACCCAAGTGGTGGTTTTTGCTTTAGTGATGACAGCATACATTGCTTAAAGGCCTCATATGTTAATTCTGGGCCAGAGCAAATCCTAATGTGGTTAGAAAAGACCCAGAGAGCAGCTTTCATAGACCAGGGTCTCTAGGAGTCACCTGTATCTCAAAATTACCTGTATGCTTGCAATTATTAGTAACTCTTTTTACTGGGTAAGATCTCAGACTCCTGTGAGTCTGATTTGACAATCGGACCCTTTGTGTTATTTTGTCTTAAATACCCAACTCTTATACACAATTTACATTTTCTTTATTTCTGTTGGTTTTTAGAAATAATTGCTTTAAGTGAGATAATATTTATAAAGTCCTTAGTGTTTGATACGTAGTAAAGAACTCTATAGCTATTAGCTTGTCCTTCTTTTAATTCTTCAGCAGTGAAAGCTTGTCTTATTATGCTGATGGCATTTGGGGTAGAATGGAAAGATGCTACAAATATAAAAGCTCAAGATGAAAGACCTGTTGAATACTTATACAGCCTTCCTTTCCTTTTTGGAGGTTTTTTCATCAAGAGCTCTTCTGTTTACTCCTAGAGAAGTTCCTAAAGAAGCCCAGGGTACACTCATGATAAGGCCATGAAGGTTATGAGTAGAAGGTCAGGGATCACTGAGGCAGGGTGTCTTTCTTAATTAATGCCTCTCAGTGTAGATCACAGCTCTTAGATCTACAGGTTTAAATACCTTATTTGTTAGTGCCCTGAGAGAGAACCCATCTTTTAGGGACAGACTCACATTAATCAAACTCACAGAGGCTAAGGTATACAAATTCAAGCATCCATGTATTTATTTATATGAAAAATAGAGCTGTTAGGGAACAGGACAGACATCCCTGTCCCCAGGCTGGCACATTATCTATAAGCAGTCTATTCAAAAAACTAAATTAGAGTCAAGAAGACACTTGGTGAGCAGATATTCATCCACAAAATTTTATTTAGTGCCTACTAGGTGCCAAAAACATTTGGAAGTAGAGATCACAATACTCAACATTTACAAATCCCCGCCCATGGAGGGAGCCCATGTCCAAGGAAGAGGGGCCCAGACACAAGTAAATAGCAATTAAAACTATCTCCAGATAGAGATAAGTCCTGTAAAGAAAACAAAACGAGGGGAGAGTGTGTATAGGGTGACAGGGAAGGCATAGTAGTTAGGATAATCTCTCTGAATGACAAGAAAATGCCAGCCACGTGAGCTGGAGCTGTGGTAACAGCAGGTGCAACTGCCCTAAGGCAGGCAGTCTGGCAAGTTTGAGGAACAGAGGGAAGGCCAGTGCAGCTATAGGAAAGTGAGGAAGGGGCAGAGTGGTGGGTGACAAAGTAGAGATGGAAAAAGGAGGTCAGTTCTCACAGGGCTTCAAGGGCTCTCACTAGGAGTTAGGATGCTGTTTTAACACTGCAATGGTCCAGATGGGAGATGATAGAGTTTGGAGTAAGAGCTGTGGTGAAAGCTGAATGATTCGAAAAGCATTTTGAAAGTGCTGCTCTAGGGGAGCTTAACTGTAAAGGAAAGAATGAAGTATACCTCGTAGGTGTGGATAATAAAAAAGGGGGGGGTACTAATGACACAACATTTGATAGTTTAGATATCTGGCTGCATTAGCCTGCTAAATCCTTCTCTATTCCTGCCTCCAAAACCAGAGAGATGGGCCAGGACTCTCCTCCTCCTCCAGGCACAGTGAGGGTGGAAGTGTGCTGCCAGCGCTGTCTTTTGACCCTCTTTTGCTATGCACCCATTAGGTTCATTCAATTGGTATTTATTAAGCACTTTCTGCATGGAAAACACTGTCTTAGGTACTGGAACTATAGCAGTGGGGATATAACAGAATCAAATGTTAAGTCTGTTGGGAGAGTTTGTGCTCTGTGGAGAGAGTCATTCCTCATGCCACGCTTCTCCTCTACCCTGTGCTCTCCCCCTTCCCACCTCTGCTGGAAAGCCTCCTTGGCATTATCTGTCTACCTATTCACCCTTCCACCCAGCGTCCAGCCCCGCTCCACACTGGGCAGAGCCTCCGCAGTCTGACCCTGTCAGCTTCCGCAAGCATTCCCCGTGATTCCTCCCCCACCTCCAGCTGTGGACACTGCGCTCTGGTGAGTCTTCCAGATCAGACCTGCCAAACCAAAGGTCAATCACCCTTCAGATGAGGTGGGGTTGGGTTTTCTTCAGACACAAACTAGGGAATGAACTGAGAGCCTGCCTGAAGCAGCAAAAATCACCATGAGTCCAGTGCAACCAAGGGTACCCTTCTAAAATGCCTTTATCTCTGAATTCTTAAAAAACCATCCTCTCATTACCTCCCGCATTGCATCAGAGCAGGGATTGGTCGTGGCCGGACCTCAACTGTTGTTTGTAGAATGGTCCCCTCCTGGACATTTGCTCCTTCCCTCTCCTCATCCTCAATAAGAACAAACCACTTTACATTTGCACAACATTTTACAAGTTAAAACACGTTTTACCTATTTGACAAGATCTCATTTCACCTTTAACCAACACTGGGAGTGCAGACGTACAGATATTGATGTGTCACCTGAACATGTCGATGGCTTGTCTCAGGCCACAGAGGTATAAGGCTGGTGGTATTTTGACTATGTCACATCACCCTTCTGCTCCAAGCTTTTTTTATTTTTTTAAATATTTATTTATTTATTTATTGGCAGAGTTGGGTCTTTGTTACTCCACACAGACCCTCTCTAGTTGCGGTGAGCGGGGGGCCACTCTTCGTTGTGGTGTGCAGGCTTCTCATTGCAGTGGCAGAGCATGGGCTCTAGGCACGTGGGCTTCAGTAGTTGCGGCATGTGGGCTCAATAGTTGTGGTTTGCAGGCTCTAGAGCACAGACTCAGTGGGTATAGTGCACGGGCCTAGTTGCTCCGTGGCATGTGGGATCCTCCCGGCCCAGGGATTGAACCCGTGTCTCCTGCATTGTCAGGCAGATTCCTAACCACTGTGCCACCAGGAAAGCTCCTGCTCAAAGCTTTTTAAAGAGCATGTTCTTAGTAATTCCCATGTCTCTATTAATATACACATATATACTGTATTTGAGTATGGAAAATGCCCATAATCTGAATGTACGTGGCCCACACCTCCTTTTCTCAAAGATAAGCTCCTGGGTCCAAGAAAAGAGGGGATATATGTATATATAGAGCTGATTCACTTTGCTGTACAGTAGAAACTAACACAACATTGTAAAGCAACTATACGCCAATAAAAATTAAAAAAAAAAAGATATATTCCCGGAAACTATCAGATAAAGTGCATTTGCTTTTCCCATAGGAAAATGTAATCTCAGAATTATGTTGCTAAATGATGACCCAATACGAACTGATTCACAGATTAGAATCAGAGTGTGTTGGAAAAGCAGTGCTCTGTCAACTAGAAGCTTCTAAAATAATTTGATTTACCACTTGAAATGGTAAAAAAAATGGATTTTTAGAGTTAGAAGGAAACTTTGAGGTCATTTATGCAGCTCATTTATTTTATTTTATTTTTGTTTGTTCATTTGTTTTTTGTTTATTTATTTTTTTATTTTTTGGGGGGTACACCAAGTTCAATCATCTGTTTTTATACACATATCCCTGTATTCCCTCCCTTCCTTGACTCCCCCCGCCTCGAGTCCCCCCCACCCTCCCCGCTCCAGTCCTCTAAGGCATCTTCCATCCTTGAGTTGGACTCCCTTTGTTATACAACAACTTCCCACTGGCTATCTATTTTACAGTTGGTAGTATATATATGTCTGTGCTACTCTCTCGCTTCGTCTCAGTTTCCCCTTCACCCCCCGCCCCCTCCCAAACCTCGAGTTCTCCAGTCCATTCTCTGTATCTGCGTCCTTGTTCTTGTCACTGAGTTCATCAGTACCATTTTTAGATTCCGTATATGTGAGTTAGCATACAATACTTGTCTTTCTCTTTCTGACTTACTTCACTCTGTATGACAGACTGTAGTTCTATCCACCTCATTACATATAGCTCCATCTCATCCCTTTTTATAGCTGAGTAATATTCCATTGTGTATATATGCCACATCTTCTGTATCCATTCATTTGCAGCTCATTTATTTTGCAGATGATGATCTGGGACCCAGGAAGGTGCAATGAATTCCACAAGGTGACATGGATGAATCAAAGAAGGGACTGAGACCAGAAGGAAGCTTCTGGTTTCTGCCTGGTGCTCTTTCCATTCACCACCCTTTTATACCGATTATTCCAAGAACCCCAGCATGTGAAGAGCCTTTTTTTTTTCCTTGTTTCAACTCCTGTTTTTTTTCCCCAAAACTTGAGATAAAAATTACATACAGAGGTTGTAAGTGGAGAGCTTGATGAGTTTTGACAAATGTGTACACCTTAAAAGACATATCTCGGAGTGGAATTGATGGGTAACAGGATAAATGTATATTTAATTTTATAAGAAACAGCCAACGGACTTCCCTGGTGGTGCACTGGTTAAGAATCTGCCAGCCAATGCAGGGGACACGGGTTTGAGCCCTGGTCCGGGAAGATCCCATGTGCCATGGAGCAACTGAACCCATGCGCCATAACTACTAAGCCTACTCTCTAGAGCCCATGAGCCACAACTATTGAGCCTGAGGTGCCACAACTCCTGAAGCCCATGCGCCTAGAACTGTGCTCTGCAATGAGAGAAGCCACTGCAATAAGAAGCCTGAGCACCACAACCAAGAGTAGCCCCCACTCACCACAACTAGGGAAAGCCCAAGCACAGCAACGAAGACCCCCCACAGCCAATTAATTAATTAATTAATTAAAACCAAAAAGTAACTGCCAAAGTTTTTCAGAATAGCTGTACCCTTTTACATCCTACAAGCAATTTATGAGGGTCTCAGTTCTTCCACATCCTCACTAACACTTGTATGCTCAGTCTTTCAAATTTTAAGAGGTCTAGTGGATGTGTAGTGCTATCTCATTATGGCTTTAATTTATATTTCCCTGATGATTAATGACATTGTGCATCTTTTCATGATCAACAACTACTAACTGTACCTAGGATACATTATAAATTCAACCAAATGAATAAACAAGCTAAAGAGTGATGATTTTTTTAATCCCCTTATAATTAAGCACTTCTACAGGGAAATTTAGATATTCTGGTTTTCTTTTCATGAATCTCCAGGCAAGATTTAACTGATGCTTTCTTTTCTCTCAATAAATTACTTGTGGCAAGCAGATCTATTCAGAAGCATGCCATTAGTGATTCTTTCTAAAGTATTTGTTTCAGCAATTAAATATTTGATGATACCAGCAAGGACATTAGTTATATAAATTTAAGAGGGGCAGCAATGGAGTCTAGGGGAAAGTGTGGCTTTGAAGTCATAGAGAATTAGATTTCAATACTGGCCTAGGTTATTACAAGTTTCAGTTTTCTTGCCTATAAACTGGAGACAAGGATACCTACTGTGTTAGTTTTTTATTGGTGCCCTAACAAATTGCCACAAATGTGTGGCTTACAACAAACGAATTCACTTCACAGTTCTGGAGGTTAGAAGTCCAAAATGCGGGGCTTCCTAGGTGGCGCAGTGGTTAAGAATCTGCCTGACAATGCAGAGGTCACGGGTTCGATCCCAGCTCCAGGAAGATCCCACATGCCACGGAGCAACTAAGCCCGTGTGCCAAAAAAAAAAAAAAGAAGTCCAAAATGGGTCTCACCAGGCTAAAATCAAGATGGTGGCAGGGCTGCCTTCCCTCTGTGTTTCCTTGACTTTTCAAGCTCCTAGAGGCTGCCCACATTCCGTGGCTGGTGGCCCCTTCCACCTTCAAAGCAGCAATGGCACGTTGAGCCTTTCTCACATCACTTTGACTCTGCTCCCCTTGTCACATCTCCTTCTCTTACCCTGACTCTCCCTCTTCCTACTTTCATTAATAAGGGTCCTGTGTTGACACTGAGCCCACCTGGATAATCCAGGAAATCTCCCACTCAAGGTCCTTAATTTAATCACACCTGCAAAGTCCCTCTCATCACGTTAGATAACATATTCATGATTTCTGGGGATTAGGATGTAGACAACTTCAGAGGGCCATTACTATTCTGTGAACTGCATCTACTTTACAAGGTTCTTGTGAGGATTAAAAGGAAAGATATATAGACTATCTGGGTCACGAAGACTGTTCAGTGATGAAATCTGATGTTAAAATACATGCAAACATGAAAAGATGCTCAACATTGCTAATTATTAGAGAAATGCAAATCAAAACTACAATGAGGTTATCACCTCACACCAGTCAGAATGGCCATCATTAAAAAGGCTACAAATAATAAATACTGGAGAGGGTGTGGAGAAAGGGGAACCCTCCTACACTGTTAGTGGGAATGTAAATTGGTGCAGCCACAGTATGGAAGTTACTTACAAAACTAAACATAGAGCTACTATATGATCCAGCAATCCCATCCCTAAACATATATCCAGAGGAAACTCTAATTCAAAAAGATACATGCACCCCAATGTTCATAGCAGCACTATTTACAAAAAGCAAGACATGGAAGCAACCTAAGTGTCCATTCACAGATGAGTGGTTAAAGATGATGTGGTATACATACACAATGGAATATTACTCAGCCATAAAAAAAGAATGAAATAATTCCATTTGCAGCAACATGGATGGACCCAGAAATGATCATATTAAGTGAAGTAAGTCAGACACAGAAGGACAAATGTCATATGATATCACTTATATGTGGAGTCTAAAATTATGATATAAATGAACTCATTTACAAAACAGAAATAGACTCAGAGACACAGAAAACAAACTTATGGTTACCAAAGGGGATAGTGGTGCTGGGGGATAAACTAGGACTTTGGAATTAACATATACACAGTACTACATGTAAAATAGATAACCAACCTGTGTACTGTACAGCACAGGGAACTGTATTCAACATTGTGTAATACCCTATAATGGTTATTGCTGTACACCTGAAGCTAACACAACATTGTAAATTAACTATACTTCAATTTTTTTCAATGATTTAAAAAAAAGAAAAAAAAAAGCAAGTTATAATTTTAAGTTCCAGAGGGGAGGGGGGAGGGGAAAGGCATGCAAAGCCTAGCATACAAGGCCTGAAGCTCAACAACTTCCATTCCCCTTCCTCCCCCTTGAAGGATCTAGGGTGGAGTGGTCTCTTGAATCATATCCTCTTGCCAGTCATATTCTCTACTCTGTTTACAGCAGTAAGGTAGCCTTGGCCAGAGGAAAGAGGTCCAGATGGGTGATTAGCAGTGGTCTGGGGGTCGAGAGGGGGATGGTCAAGTTAGTTTACTTTGGGGATGGCAAGGAGCATTTAAGCGTCTGGCAGGCATTTGTGGTTTAACAAGTGTTTTTCCAGGTCAGGGTCTTAGGAGCATGATTGACCACAGTAATAGCAACCAAACAACATTTCTTCGGCTTAAGCCTCCGCCTACAGCATTGCAGGCCTCCTAACCCACACGCCCACCCTCACAAGAGTCTTCTGGTTCCAGCAGAGACCTAGGGCAATTATATCCCTGCTGCAGACTCTGCTCCTAATTAATTGCTGCTCCCCAGCAGTGGAGCCCACGGTGCTGTCCGGCACACGGCACCTTCCTCCCCCCTCTGCTGATGTGCTGGCAGCCTCAGAGGAGCCTGTGACACTAGTGTCAAGTCCTGAGCCAGGCCACTGTCAGGCCCACGCACACCTAACCTCCTCCAGTTCTCTCCAGGTCTCAGGACTGGGTTTACACTTTTACTGCCACCACCCACATGCCAGTTGTGCAGCGTTGTGCGGCCCATGCAGGCCTGTTCTCCACTGAAGTCACCAAAACCATGCCTCCTTATTGTCCCTTGCTCCACCTCCTCCCACCACGCTGCGCATGGCTCAAGAGCACCTTTCTTGTCCTCTTTGTATACACGCATGTCTATTACAACAACATTCCAACAGATGGCAGTCAAGAGCCTTGGGGTAGGGGTACCTTTTCTAACTCACAAAAAGCTGCCATAAGAACTAGCAGCAGCGTCCCTGCCATGGTGGGACCTTGAGAGCTTATTATCCCTCTCCTGGTACATGGGAGGCAAATTCAAACCCGCGGACCCTGTACTCTCAACTTCTGATCTGCAGCACAAAGGGACCAGAGAGCAAGAGCTAGCCTTGGTCAGCACAGAGATGCTCAGCATGTCCCCCACCCAGGCTAAAGGAGAGGAAGGCCCCCGCTGAGCTGCCTGGTGGGGTGGGGAGATGGGGGTTGTACCATCCCTCCTTTCGGTCCCTGGCACCTTCCCTGGAGAAGGTCTCTCTCACTGGAATACACGAGGGATGAAGACTCCCACTCTCCCTTTCTGCCCAGACCCCTGCTGTGGAAACTACTACCCCTCAGATATACTAAGGTCCGGGGTTGGTTTCATTTTCCCCAGGTAGTAGATATTTCTCCTTTTCTGGCTCCATGACTCCCTAAGGCATTGCAAACAAGGGGGTGCCTATACAGGCCCTGATGAGTGACATACAAGTATCTATTGGCGGCCTTGAATGTGCTCAGAGTAAAACAAAAGCCATAAGAAAGCTTAGGCTGCCTGTTCTTACAGATGAGTCATACTGAGTAGAGGGTGTGAAATATTAACAGCTCAGCCCAGAGCACTCTGATAGTTTAAATGCCAGTCCCTGCCCCGGGGAAGCAGGGGATGTGCTGTATGGTGTGGCAGGAAGTCACAGACCCTAAGGCTGGGCATGGAGGAAATGGCCAGAGTGCCATCACAGAGAACAAGTTGTCAGTCGCCAATTACATCAATTAGCGGCTGCATAGGTCAGTGCAAAGGGTGACACCAGAGAAAGAGATGATTTCTGTGAAGAACCAGTCTGTGTGGGGAATGAGCTAGTTAGTGACTGACAAAGAAATAAATGGTGAAATTAATGATGAAACTAATGAGAAACTGGCCAGGAGTGGGAACTGAGCAAACATTAGCAAAGAGATTCCTGCAATGGAAAAACCTTCTGGACCCTCTTTCTCCTTTCTTCCCAGGACTGTGAGATGATAAAGGTGCACTTGTGCACACGTGCACACACACACATACATGCATATACATGCTCAATAGAAGTGGGGATCCTAGGTGATTCCTTAGTCTTATGTCATATACATCATTGTCAGAGAGCAGTTTAGGAAGGTGCCTGTGTCCACTATTTCTTAGCTTTTTCTCTGAAATGGAGCAAGTCTCAGCTATTCCATTGCCTTCCAACCACTGCTCTCTGGAAAGATTAATAGCTGTAACACTGTTATAGAGAAGAATAGAAGTATAATAATAGTCATAATGATATAATAATATCCTCTGACTTTCTGTACTTTAAACTCTTTCCTATATATTATCCCATCTGAAGCTATTAATATTAGGGTGTTATGGAGAAAAACAAACAAAAGTGATGGCAAAGAGCTCAGTAAATAAATCATTCATCCTGGCAGCAGTCTAAAGGAAAATAGCCTCGGGCAATTTTCAGGGCTTTCTCCATAAATAAGCCACCATAAAATCTGTTAACATCAGTCCTCCTTTTAAATTGTTGTTCTGTCTTTTTAAAATGTTGCTGTGCTAAACTGAAAGGAGCAGAGCAAAGGTTTCAAAACAAGTGGCTAGAAAGGGCTTAGAACAGTCTCCTTAGGCAGGAACAAAGAGTACAATATTCACATGTAACTGCACCAACCCCTTCACAAAGTCATTTTATGACATTGGGTTTTCCCTTGACATTTTAGTCAATATGCAGAGTCATGCTTCTCCTGGGGAGACCTCACCCCCTACCCTACTTCATGCCATCTCACCCTCTGGCAGGAAACTTTACCCAAGAGATTTTTTCCCCTATCCTTTTTACAACAAGGATAATTAGCACATAACCTAAAAGGTAAAAACCACTTACATTTTGACTTGTTTTCCAAAAAAAGCAGCTAGGTACAGTAGCTAATTTTTTTGCTTGCCTTCTCTCTGTGAGGTAATCTTACCTTACTTTACAGTTACAGATTTGCAGGATAGTGGTAGTAAATTGCACTCTTTGTCACTTTGATGTTTAGCTTATTTGATAATGCCTAAAGACAACTTGAGGTTTAATGGTTCTGTCCCCCTCCCCCAAGGAATGTCACAACCTTTGATAGGAAATGGGCTAAGTCTTGAGGCTGAGAAGAAAGGGATTCCCCCTACTGCCAACCCCAAGATGCATAGCTCAAGGTGGAGGGGTGATTCCTCAGGACATTTGGGGCTGCAGTCAGTAACCTTCTGTGACCCAGCCACCTTGGCCCTGAGGGGGTGTCTTGGGGAAAATCACTTTCTTCATGTGTGCTTACACCCAAAGAGCTACGTCATGAAATGGCTATAATGTTGGCCTGGAACATCCATAGTGAGCCAAGGGACAGAGATTTCCTTTTCGGAGTGACCCAGGACCCCGAGTCACGACGGCACACCAGCGATGGTGAGTATATCAGTGATTCTAGGTCATCAGAGCCTCTTACCTGGGTGACCAGAGATCATGTCAGATGGGTGATGGGTGCTATAAGGAGAAATAAAGCAGGGGGTGGGGGGAAATGTCATCTTAAATAGTATTATCAGGCAAGGCCTCCCTAATGAGGCCACACATGAGACAGGCCATGCAGGGAGAAGAAAATTCTAAACAGAGGGAATGACTAGGTCACCGCAGATGATATGACAGTGAATGGAAGAGGACATCAGATGGGTGGATGGCCCATTTGCAGGGATCATTTTTGCTCCTGGCAGGAAATTTGAAAATGTTTGGGGTAATAGTTTAGGGATATTATTAATGAGTTTGGAAATCACACAAAAACTATTGTGAATTATAAGGAAATCATTTTGAATTGTTTTCAGTTGACTATTAACAAGGACTAAGTAGTTATATGCAATAATTGTCACTGATTTTTTGAGAACATTTCTGTAAGATGCTGTCATAACCATGGGTGCTGGTTGGCTGTTGGAACTGTCAGTCTGTGAGAGAATGTAAATGTTGAAGCATTGTGCATGGTGCTGAGAAGGTACATGGGGAATATCTGGAAGGATGGGCTGGCTTTAGAGGCCCAGGTGCAATGTGGGTCACTCCCAAGTAATGCTCTGGTTAACACCCCAGAATACCAAAAGCAGAAATCATTATATCATGACAGGGCCTTAAGTATTCATTCCTACAGTGAATAAAGAGCTATGGACTGTCCTTTGCATCTCAGCTATTGGTCTAGAGCACTCACCAAAGGCCTGTCCTCATGAAACTTATGTTTGTAGCAGAACAAAACAAACAATAAACAAATTTGTCAACATATAACCCACTGTTAGGCACTGATGGGTGCTATAAAGAGAAATAAAGTGGGGGGGGCTGTCATCTTAAATAGCATGATCAGAGGAGACCTCCCTAATGAGGCTACACATGAGCCAGGCCATGAAAGGAGCAGAGAATTCTAAGCAGAAGGAATGACCAGTGAAAGGCTCCATGGCGGTTCACAGAACTGTTAGGAAACCACTGTGACTGGAGTGAAATGAGTGGATTAAAGAGTCATAGAAGATCAAGTAGCAGAGAAAGCCAGGAGCCAGGCCAGGTAGGGTCTAGACAGGCCATGGTAAGACATTTGGATGTCATTTTCAGTGAAATAGATGCCACTGGAGTATTTTGATCAGGGGAACAAATCTGATTAATTAGTTTTGATCCAATTAATTTTGTTAAAAGTTCCCCGTTTGCCAATGTAAAGAATGGATTTTAAGTGATAGGTTAGGTTGGAGTGGAGGGAGGCAGTATCAGCGGTGAGACAGTGGTGATATGTATTGTGGAGGTGTGACAATGAAGATGGTGAGAAAAGATCTGTTCAAGATTCATTTTGAAGCTGGAGCAAAAAGGAGTTGCTGTTAGATTGGATTTGATGATGAAATCTGGGAGAAACGGGTCTAGAATAATTCTGTAGTATTTGGCTTGAGCAACGGGCCAAGGGAGGCACTATGGACCGAAATGGGTAAGACTTGAGGAACAGGTTTCAGGGGAAAGTAAGAGTTAGGTTGTTGGTATGTTAAGCTTAAGACACCTGTCAGCTAACCAAGTGGAGTTGTCAAATAGGAGCTGGACAGGGAGGCTGGAGTTGAGGGGAGAGGTTAGGGAGGAGACATTAATTTGGGAGTGGTGTAGAGATGGCATCCAAAACCACAGGGGTGGGTGAGATCACCGAGGGAGCAGGCATGGCTACAGAAGATGTCCGGGCCTAGCTCTGGAGAACCCCCCAGTGAGAGACCATGGAGGTGAGGAGGATTCAGCCGAGACTAAGAAGGAAAAGCCAGGGAGGTTGACGGTAAATCAGAAGCGTGCAACAAGGGATGAGACGGTTTCAGCAGAAGGAGGTCGAATCAGCCGTGGCAATGACAGGCAGGGTGGATGAAGACTGAATCAGCTGGACACTGGATTTGGTAACGAAGAAACGTGTTGTCAGGGGACAGGGTAGGAATAAAAGACCGATTGGAAAGAAAGTGGCAAGAGAGGAAGTAGAGACAGTGAGTATAGTCAACTCTTGAATTTTTCTGTGAATGGAAATAGAGAAATCATGCAGAAACTGGGGGTGATATGGGGTCTAAGGAGGATTTTTTTCAAAAATGTGAGCTGTTGAAACTGTTGAAATGTGAATAATGGGAATTAGAAAAAATTCCCATTATTTGTTAATGGGAATGATTCAGTAGAATGGAAAAAAAGTGATGCAAGAGTCCAAACTAATCCCCAAACAAATAACCCGGCTTCTCAAAGTTCTTCTTTCCAGGATGTGTGCTCGCCATTCTTCCCCTCCTGTTTCACCAAAACCTGTCATATAAATTGTTGAGGATCCCAGATTTAGAGCAGGTAGGTGGCAACAGCAGGCAACGTATGTACTCACACGTCCAAATTTCTCTTGTAAATTACCATCTTATTATATCATGATGTTTTGCAACAGTATTTTACATTTAAGTTTTGTGTACATTCTTCAATCCATTCCTTAAAAAAAAAAAAAAAAAAATCTGTTAAAACAGTAAAGGGACTGAATCGGCCCAGAGTAGGGTCGATAACTCAGTTTCAATAGTGACACCTAGTGGCAGCAGATAGCACTAGCTGAAAAGAATTGAATTCCTGACTGAACCAATCTTCCATTTTTTTTATTCCTCAGGTCATAGTAATCCAGACTGACCCTTTCTACTGAATAAACATCCCTAAAGGGTCTTAGAGTCATCTGAGGAAGGAGGTCCCCAGAGAAGAGAAAAATCCATTTCCTGGTAGGTAGGATGGGGGCCCAGAGTCATAATTTAATTTAAGTAACAAGGATAAACTATTTGTTCATCCTTTGAGCATAAATGTTCTTTGGGTAACTTAGGGAGCTGGGTTCTCCCCTAACTTGAATTTTCAGAGGAGCGGCTTGGGCTGTTACAAACAATTCTTTTGCTACATAAACTGAGAGGAGGGTCAGAAGGGACTCTGGGAGACAGAGGGTCCCGCCTTGTGACTTTGAAATACAGAATAAGGGCCGTACTAGGTGTTCACTCCCAATGAATTTTGGTTGGCTTTTAATTTATAGGTTCTCCCAAGGCCCCTAAATGAGCACTACAGTCATCTTTAAATACAGCTTTAAATTTCATTTTTTTTTGGCCGATAGCTTGGTGCTATAGAAGGTCCTCAAGAATCTACAATTCTCCAGATGTGACAACACACGCAATCCCATTAGTGTCACAGTACATCGTATTCTCAGCCTTTAATTTAAATAACGAAAAGAATAAACTGTGTAAATGGATGAAAACATCCAAAATGATAAAGGGAGAAACCCATACAGCTGGAAAAATGTTTCTACCCTAAAGTATTAACCATAATAATACCATTAAAGGTCATCACACGTATGGGAATATTACAGGGATTAGAAGACAAATAAAATTCATGGGCTGGCCTTGCAAATCAGCTTCCCAGTTGCATTCTTGAAGCAAATAAAACATGAAGCACAGTGCTGGCAACCCTTTAAATTTGCAGTAGTTTGGTTTTCAAGTTCTTTGTGAAAATAGAATTCTCATCCTGTTCCAACCTGGTATGTATCTTTGTATTAGCTTTCACCTTGGCTTTGTTTAATGTGTAGGGTAAAATTTATGCTTGGTTGGAAACAGTGCATTATCTGTACTCTAGAGGATGCCCCTCTGGGGGTTACCGGATTCTAATTACATGAGAGTCATTTTGTAACTCTGTAAATTATAGATTACTGATAGCAATGCAAAATAATTATTGTCTATAGAGATGCAAATTCTGTCCTGTTTGGTAGAGGTTTAATTGACTACCTTCTCCCACAGTGAAAGGAGCCAGTTTTGCCTCTATCTGTACATTCATTTCAACATTCCTGATCTCAAATATGTTTTTCAACTTCTCTCTTAAACTAGTTGTCAGATCCTTACCAGTTTCCTCATTAATAAAATCTTTAACACATTTTCACTTTTATGTCTATATTTATGTCATGATTCTACCCTATCTTGAAAATTATCTTCTAAAATTTTTTTAAAATTATCAAATGATTTTTTAAATAATCTTTTTGAAAAATTATTTTCTGTCTTTTCAAAAGTCCTTACTACTTCCATTTTATATTGCCTTAATATATTTTATATAGCTTTTAACTTGCCTTACATTCTTTCTGAAATAAGTTGGAGTATAAATTAATAAATAGTGATAATACTTGATAACTAAAATGTTCAGTTGATCAATAAACTTATTTCTTTGATATTCTATGCATCTGGGAACAGGAAGGTCAGAAGTAAAGCTTCTTCTCTCATACAACTTTTTTTTATTGTAGTAAAATATGCTTAATATAAAATTTACCATTTTAATCATCTTTTAAGGCATATGCTTTTTTAAAAGTATAATATGAGAGTTACCTGAGAAAATACAACTGACCCAGGAAACAGTGGTATCTTAGTCATGTCCCAAGTTCACAATTTAACCCACCTGGGTATCAATTTTCCATTGGGGTTCTCCATCAGCTAGCCCATTTTCACAATTTGGAACAAAGTACATTAATAACACATTGCTCATGAGTTACCCCACTTCCTGCTGTCACTGTTGGAAACCACAAATCCTTGATTTAAGTAAATTTTTGAAAAGGGAATTCAATAATGAAATTCCTTGTAATTACCATGCAACCTGTAACTATAGTTAAGTAGGGAAGAAAAACAATCAGAGGCGATTGTGATACTTAATACAGGGGACTTGTGACATATGCTGATTTTGATAGCTTTTGCTTTAGGAAGTTGAAAACAAAAACAAAAACAAAACAGGGGAAAGAACTAGTTTAAAATTGGCCAGGTTTCTTAATGAACTGTATAACTCAAGACAGAAAAAAGCCTGAGTGGTTTTATAAAGGAGCTTAGAGAGGTTGTTCTCTTTTTCATTCAAGAGCAATGAAAAGAAAGCTTATTTTTCATTCATTCAACAGTTAAGGGACTTCCCTGGTGGCACAGTGATTGAGAATCCGCCTGCCAATACAGGGGACATTGGTTTGATCCTTGGCCCAGGAAGATGCCACATGCCAAGGAGCAACTAAGCCCATGTGCCACAACTACTGAGCCTGCACTCTAGAGCCCATGAGCCACAACTACTGAGCCTGAGTGCCACAGCTACTGAAGCCTGCATGCCTAGAGCCCATGCTCCACAACAGGAGAAGCCACCCAATGAGAAGCCCAAGCACCACAATGAAGAGTAGCCCCTGCTCCCTGCAACTAAAGAAAGCCCATGTGCAGCAACGAAGAACCAATGCAGCCAATATAAATAAATAAATAAATAAATAAATAAATAAATAAATAAATAAAAAACTAACGTCATTTATTACGAACAAACAAAAAATCATTTAAATGGCTCCCTGGAGGCCAGTAGTATGAGGGCTTGGCCACCTTGGGCCTGACTACTCGGGGTACAGAGGGTGTCAGTTTGTCAGCACATGTGTAAGGGTTCACAGCATTTGAGTCAGGAAGCCCTACCTTGGCAATGCAGCATGGCTGATGAGAGTACATCCTTTAAAGTGTCCAGATTTACAGCACGCTATATTATTTTCTCCTCCTGCTCAGCCACCAAGCCAATGCCACATAGTTTTGGTCTTTTTTTATGACAGTACCCCTTTTCAAAGTATCCATTTTTGCATCATTTAGGGTAGGTTCAACTTTTATAATAACTAGAACCAAGATGTAACAGCTTAAATACAAAATGCGTTTGCTTCTGACTCCTGTATCAGTCCAGCAAGGGTAGGTATTCCGGGATGGTGGTGTTCTCCTTCATATGGTGATCTAGGACTCGGGTTCTTCTATCTGCTGGCTCCACCACTGAGTCTGGTCAACAACTGAACCCTCTAAACTGTCTTCTACACAGCGCCAGAGTTACCTTCCTAACGCATACTTTGATCACAACTCTTGCTCATGAATTATACTTCACGAATATATAGCAGGGATTGCAGGTAATGATATAGAGGCTATGTAATAGCAGAGAAAGATGTTTATGATAATGCAATAAGATTATGGGTGCTTTTCTCTTCACAATGTTCTTTTCCAATCGAAATCAAAATAAGAGAAAAATTAAAATTTGCAACCAGAAAGTGAGCACTTCATAACATCTTTTCAGCTTAAGTTCTTCAAAAATCTTCTTTTCCCTGTGAGATATTATATATCAAAGAATAAACTTAAAAATCAAGAATTAGTATGTACTCAGATGGCCAACAGACACATGAAAAGATGCTCAACATTGCTAATTATTAGAGAAATGCAAATCAAATCTACAATGTGGTATCACCTCACACCATTCAGAAAGGCTGTCATCAAAAGGTCTACAAATAATAAATGCTGGAGAGGGTGTAGAGAAAAGGAAACCCTCTTACATTGTTGGTGGGAATGTAGATTGTTGCAGTCACTATGGAGAACAGTATAGAAATTTCTTAAAAAACTAGAGTTACCATATGATCCAGCAATCCCACTTCTGGGCATATATTTGAAAAAGACAAAAACCCTAATTTGAAAAGATACAGGCACCCCTATGTTCATAGCAGTACTATTTATAATGCCAAGACATGGAAGCAACCTAAATGCCCATCAACAGATGACTGGATTAAGAAGATGTGGAATATACACACAATGGAATATTACTCAGCCATTTAAAAGAATGAAATACTGCCATTTGCAGCAACATGGATGGATGTAGAGATTATCATACTAAGTGAAGTAAGTCAGAGAAAGACAAATATCATATGATATCACTTATATGTGGAATCTAAAAAAATTATACAAATGAACTAATTTACAAAACAGAAACAGACTGACAGACAAAGTAAACAAACTTTCGGTTACCAAAGGGGAAAGGGTGGGGGAGGGATAAATTAGGTGTTTGGGGTTAACAGATACACACTACTAGATATAAAATACATAAGCAATAAGGATTTACTATATAACACAGGGAACAATATTCAGTATTTTGTAGTAACGTATAATAGAAAAGAATCTGAAAAAAGAATATATGTATGAATATATATATATGCACACACACACACATATAACTGAATCACTTTGCTGTACACCTGAACTTATCACACATTGTAAATCAACTAACATTCAATTTTTTTTAAGTTATTTAATAAAAAAAGAACTAGTTATGTACTTGCTCTGTGCTTTACATTGTACTTGATGCTGTGATGGATGCAAAAGAATAAGATGGGGTCCTTGGCCCAAATGAATTTAATACAGGAATCTATGAGCTCAAAGGGTGGGTTCCCCAAGGTTGATTGATGAGGAGCAACTTCCATGTGGAGAAAGGGTGTCAAAACTTCAGAACCCCCATTTTGCCCATCTACTCCCTAACTCACCTTCTCCTACTAGAGATTTCCAGCTTTACCCACACTGGCTTCAGGAAGGGGACCTCCCTGATCTGTCTCTAATGCTCTGGACACAGTTATGGACACAATTGGTTCCTTGATTCCTGATAAGCCTGGTGAGATCTAGCTGGAACAAACACAGAAAGAAATATACAACTAGATAGGACATGAAAATGTAACGTTGGGGAAGAGTTCAGAAGACCACTTTTACTTCTTATACCAATTGCAAGTTTGGGGGCTCCCAAGACTACCATCAGTTTCAATAATTCACCAGGACTCACAGAACTCACTGAACACGGCGACAGTCACTATGATAGACTTTTTAATAAAGAAAGGATAGAGATTTAAACTAGCAAAGGGAAGAGACGCAGGAAGCAGAGTCCAGGAAAGCTGTTCTCTCTTGGCGGAGCTGTGGACAGCGCTGACCTTCCTGGCAACAACGTGTGACAATATGCATGGAGTATTGCCAGTCAGGGAAACTCATCTGAGCTTTGTTGTCCACAGTTATTACTGGGGCTAGGAACATAGTTGACTGCCCAGGTGGCTGCCCTTTAGTCTCCAACTCCTCTGGAGACAGAACAGATACTACATGGCCTAGAGCCCTCACCAGAAATCACAATCTGGTGTGACCCAAGACGCCCAGGTAAACAGAAACACTCTTATCAGGTAGTACATTCCAAGGGCCAAAAGATCAGGAGCTGAGGGCAAAGGCCAGGCCTCCGTGGGTAAGATTATTTCTTCACTCTATACACATGCAGAAGCTCTCTATCCTTCGCCAAGCGGGAACTCCTCTGAGCTATTAGTAGGAAAATGAATCCAGACAGAGACACAAATTCCCTTTTATCACCACTAAAGCTTGACTTATTTTAGAGAGAAGCCTAAAGTTCGACCTCTTCCCATGAATGTCCATCCGCCTGTAGGGGAGACTTGTCTCACTGCCCTGGGGTTTGGACTTATTCTAAGAATTCTGCAGAACAATGCGTATGACATTGCTCCCATGTCCACTGAAAGAATTCATACACGAGAAGAAAAAACATTTTGTTGCAGCATATGATGGAAACCAAGAGTAACAGTGCCCGTGAGTCCATTACAGTTCCAATCATGGGGAAACCCTTCCACTGCTTCTCTTCACTCCACCTTAGTCCTAGCTCCCATCCCTCTGTTTGTTGGACTTATTTATAAAGTTCCGACTGTTGAACAGATTTCATCAGATAATGAGTAGCCTGAGCTAAGTCACTATGGTGGACTCAGTGTCCAGGTGGTTCTGGCATGGAAAACACAGACCGAGAAGAAGATGACCAACATTTTCTGCTGACCTCTTTGGTGTGGGGGTTGAGGACCTGAACTTGTGACTCCAAGAACTGCCATAGCCTTTCTGATGCTACCAGGCCCTTCGGGAATCTACTCACTATCTCTTTACTATCCATGACCTTCTTCACAGGGGCCTTACTTGTAGAGCACATTGAGACTTAAAAAATTGTTCTAATATGTTTTAATTATTTAAAAAAATTACTAAATAGTAATTATAATAAGGAGTAATTGCTAACTAATAATTTATAATTAAATACAAAATTTTAAAGTTGAATTTAATTATAAAAGGTAATATTTGCTTATTTTAAGTGAAATAACCCAAGTAGATAAAAACAAATATTAACCTCCAGTTGCTCTCCATTTTTCACACCTGAGGTAACTGAAGCTACTAGGTGATGTATAGCCTTATGAATATGCACAAATATGTATAGGTTTTGTGTAACCATATACAAATATGTACGGTTTGATGTTTACAAATATAGGATCACAGTGTATACACTGCTCAGCATTTTGTTTTTTTCACTTAATAATATTGCATATATATCTCCAGGTCAATTTGTTAGGATATGTGCTTGGCTGCTATATCAAAGATATTATAAAATACAGAAACTTAAATGAGACAGAGGTTTTCACATCTGTGATGGTTATTTTTATGTGTCAACTTGACTGGGCTAAGGGATGCCCAGATAGCTGGTAAAATATTATTTCTGCATGAGAATATTTCCAGAAAGGAAAGATTAGCAGTTGAATTGGTGAACTGAGTAAAACAGATGGCCATCCCCAGTGTGGGTGGGCATCACCCAATATGCTGAAGGCCCAAATGCCCACAGTCCCCATCCTGCTACACTGCCTTCCCTCTCCCAGCCTGCACCTACGGCCCCATGGCAAGTTCTCTATGATTAGGTGACAGAGGAGGAGAAAACTCAGGCCTGGTTTACCGTTCTCTGCATGATACGCAGGTAGCACCCCAAAGTGAACAGGCCAAAGCACTCCAGCCCTTTCTGGGGCATCCCTGAGGGACAGCGGTGAAGGGAAGTCCTCCCATTGTGCAGAACTTCAGGCAGGGCACTTGGTTGTTCACTTTGCTTGGAAGGAAAAAATGGCCAGACGTGGTTATATATCAACTCGTGGGCTGTGGCCAATAGTTTGGCGGGACGGTCAGGGACCAGTGAACTTGAAGATACACCAGCAGAAATTATCTAAAGAGCAGAGGGAAAAAAAAGACTGAAAAGACAAAACAAAAAATGAACAGAGACTTAGGAACTTGTGAGGCACTATCAAAAGGTTGTCAATACATATCACTGGAATCCCAAAAGAAGAGGTGAAAAAAATGGCACAGAAAAAAATTTTGAAAAAGAAATGGCTGAAAACTTCTCAGATTTGGTGGAAGATATAAATTTAGAGAGTCAATAAGCTTAGCCAACCCAAAACAGGAAAAATTTTTTAAAATGCCTAAACACTTCATAATCAAATTGCCAAAAAGAGGAAGGAGAAAGAAAGGGAGGGAGTAGGGATGGGGAGAGGGAGGTGAAGAAGAAGGAGAAGGAAGGGGAGAAAGGGAGAAAAAAAAAAAGAAAAAATCTTAAAAGCAGTTACAGAAAAATGACACATTATGTATGGTGGAATCATCATAGAATTCTCGTTAGAAACCACAAAGATTTTCTCATCAGAAAACATAGACAATGGAACAATATATTTAAAGTGATGAAAGAAAAGAACAGTCAAACTAGAATTTTATATCCTTAAAAAACAAGACAAAAAAAACAAACCTTCCAGAATGAAGGTGAAATAAAAGACATTCTCAGAGGAAGAAAACTAACAGAATTTGTCTCCTGCAGATCTACTCTAAAAGAAAAAATAAATGTCGGGACTTCTCTGGTGGTGCGGTGGTTAAGAATCTGCCTGCCAATGCAGGGGACACAGGTTCAAGCTCTGCTCCGGGAAGATCCCACATGCCAGAGAGCAACTAAGCCCGTGCGCCACAACTATTGAGCCCATGGTCCACAACTACTGAAACCCATGCGCCTAGAGCCCATGCTCCACAACAAGAGAACCTACCTCAATGAGGAGCCCACGCACCACAATGCAGAGTAGCCTCCGCTCACCATGACTAGAGAAAGCCCGCATGCAGCAACAAAGACCCAACACGGCCAATAAACAAATAAAATAAATAAATTTATAAAAATGAATGAATAAATAAATAAATAAATAAAAGAAATGTCAAAGGAAGTCCTTCAGGTTGAAGGGAAAGGATACCAGAAGGGAAGTTGTATCTTTAGAGTGAAGAAAAAGCAACAAAGATGGTAACTATCTGTTAACATAAATATAAAATATATATATATGAAATATTTTTTTCTCTTGAGTTTTTTAAAACACTAGATAAACTGAAAGTTTAGAAATGTGACTGTAATCCTCAAGTAATCACTAAAGGGAAAAAAAAACTATAAAGAGATATAGTAAAAAAGCCAATAGATAAATGAAAAGGTAACATAAAATTTTTTTCCAATAATCCAAAAGAAGGCAGAAAAGGGGAACACAGAAACAAAAAATAGAGGGAGGAAACAGATAACATAATAAAATGGCAAACAAATCCAATCATACCAATAATTACATTAAATATAAATGGTCTGAATATAACAAAAGATAGATATTGTCAGGTTGAATAAAAACAAGACCCAACTATGTGCTATTTATGAGAAACCCATTTTAAGTATGAACACATACACAGGTTAAAATAGAGTTACCATATGACCCAGCAATCCCACTACTGGGCATATACCCACAGAACACCATAATTCAAAAAGACACATGCATTCCAATGTTCATTGCAGCACTATTTACACTAGCCAGGACATGGAAGCAACCTAAATGTTCATCAACAGATGAATGGATAAAAAAGATGTGGTACATATATACAATGGAATATGACTCAGCTGTAAAAAGCAATGAAACTGGGACATTTGTAGAGACATGGATGGACCTAGAGACTGTCATACAGAGTGAAGTGAGTCAGAAAGAGAAAAACAAATATCGTATATTAACACATATATGCGGACTATAGAAAAATGATACAAATCAACCGGTTTGTAAGGCAGAAATAGAGACACAGATGTAGAGAACAAACACATGGACACCAAGTAGGGAAAGTGGGGAGGGTTGGGGGGGAATGAACTGGAAGATTGGGATACCAAATTGTACATTCTAAATATATGCAGTTTATTGTCTGTTAAAAAACAAAACAAAACAAAACTGTAAAAGAGGTGTGAGAAAGTTCCTTTCCATGGTGACTAATTTGATTTGCAAATATCAGATTCTTACCCCCACATTCTTTCTCTAGTATAAATATAGTTTTTTTTTTCTTTTTCAAAAGAAAAAAAAAGTAAAGGATGGATGAAGATATACCATGAAAAGCACTAATCGAAAGAAAGCTTGGGTACTTACATTTATATCAAAGTAGATTTCAGAACAAGGGATAAATACTACCATGGATAAGAGTGATATTACATAATGATGAAAGGTTAATTCACCAAGACGACAGAATCGTAATTGCGTATGTACCTAGTAACAGAGCTTCAAACCATGTGGAACAAAAATTGATGGAATTGCAAGGAGAAGGAGATAAATCCACAATTATAATTGACTTCAACACTCCTCTCACTAATTGTTAGACTATGCAGACAGAAACTGATCAAAAAATAGAAGACCTAAAGGACTTTTATCAACCAGCTGGATCTAATTATCATTTATAGAACTCTCCTAGGACCCTAGCAGAACACACACTCTTTCCAGGTGCACATGGAACATTCACCAAGGTAAAACATTTTCTGGGCCCTCAAACAAACCTTAACACATTTAAAAGAATTGAAATCATACAAAATATGATCTCTGATCATAATGGAACCAAACTAGAAATTGATAACAGAAAGCTAGCTTGAAATCCAAATATTTAATAAATATTGCCTGAGTGTTTCCCCAAAGGTTTTAGCAAAGCAAATTCCCGTGTATAAGTGTTTGTTTCCTGGAGAGAATGTCTTTCTTCAGAAGTGGTGTGGAGGACAAATGAGATTCATGAATGATCTCTTTGGTACAAACGCCTTAGAAGAGGAAGTATATACAATAGAAATAGCATGGGATTTGAGACTAACTGGTTGTGTGACATTAAGGAAAACACTCCACCTCTCTAAGTTTCACTTCCCCTTCCCCATAGCACAGAGTCACACCTAAAGCTCCTGGAGTCTGACTATTGGGCTTTCAATTCGGTCACCATCACTTACTATGTCATCTTGGACAAATTAATTAACCTCCCTGTGCTTCAGTTTCATCACCTGTATAATAATGATAATAATAATTCAGGTCCTGGTTTTCCTGGGACAGTCTTGGCTTGTTTGTTGTTCTGTGTGCTGGTTTTGGTGATAAATTTTATGCTCACCCTGATAATTGTACCAATATCTTTGAGGGTTGTTGAGAGGATTAAGTCAGTTAATATGTATAAACTTTCAGAATGGTGCCAGGCAGCCAGGCTCATATCTGTCCTTTCAGCATATTTGAGTGCCTGCTTTGGTCCAGATGCTTTCCTAGGTGCTAGGCTCTGGTGGGGAACAGGACAGAAAATACACTCAGAGGCTGGCATACTGGTTAAGTGCATGGGTTCTGATGCTAGACTCCTAGTACATGAATCCTGGCTCTACTCTCTATTAGCTGTGCGACCTTGAGCAAGTAATTTTAGTCCACACCTGTCATATGAGTTGTTATGAAGAGTGAATGGGTTAATATTTGCAAAACACTTAGACCAATACCTGGTTCATATAAATGCTATATGAATATTTGTTAAATAAAATAAAGACAACTTACATTCCAAATGTTAGGAAGGTTAAATGCATTGGTATATGCAATGTTTATATGCATTTATACTGGAGACTTACCTTTTTTAACTAAAGTTATTCATTCAGTGGTTTTCCCAAAACAAAGGAAGACTCCTCCAAGGGTGAACTGATGGCCCCTTCAATTCTAGAGACAGAGACTTCCATGAACTTTTAAGCAACAATTTTTTCTAGCTTAAAAAAAATTTTACAGTCCCATCACGTTCTCACAACAACCACAGAAAGTGGATATTATTGATATGACTCATAAGGAAACTAAGATTCAAAGACTTGCCAAGGTCACAGAGCTTTGTCTTCTTGATCAAGTCTTTGGCAAAGTTATTAAGGTGAATTTAAGTGTGTTTGCTAAAGGACAGCGATCAATCTTCGTTTGTCAGATCAGGCCACAACCAGTTCAAATAGCGCATTATCAAAGCCGATATTCCATTACTGGAGAGAGAACAATGACAGCAGGGAGTGAAACCTTGATTTGAACACAGGTAGTCTAGCTCCAGAGACCATACATAGAAAACTACCGTGACAGGAAGAGAGAAGACCCTGTCATTGATGGATGCTGTGGATACAACAGTCAGTCCTACCTTTCCTGCAATGGGATCATACACCCTCCCAAGTTTGTCACCTGCAGCCTACCTGTATCTAACCCTGTGTTTAAGGACCCTCCCACCCACCAGCTCCCAAGCTTCAACCAATTTGATTTCAGTCATCACTGTTTCCAACATTTATAAGCACAGCAGCACTTTATTTTCTCTTAAGAGACTCCAAACATTTTCAATGGTTAATGCATGTGGGTCTAAGTCAGGCTTTGCCAACCAAAACCGGACTATAATGACAAGCTTTATATGCCATAATATATGCGCACTGATGCACTTAGCAATGCTTCTTGCCTCACCCTCAACCTCTTGGAATGTGCAAAATGTGCGGTCAAAGATCATAATCCTTTTTACTCTGAGTGCCTTTTTCCCTGGAGCCTTGCAAGTGTTCTCCACTAATGGCATATTTTTAAAGGTCTTCATGAGACCAGAGATGGCACTTGGGCTTTAAATCTAATGGTATCAGATTTAAACATTTCTGTCCCTATTTTAAACATTCCTAGTATGTTCAGAAAGAGGTCCTTAAAAATGTGTAAGCAGTTCTTTGCAGGAAACCATCCTCAGCAGGAAGCCCCTTTTCTTGTTACTTTAGCAAAGCTATATTGTAACTAATTTTTAACCGAGCATCCCCATGCTCTACTCATCTCCAGGCCAAGCATACCTTTCAAATCTTTTCTTTTTTTTTTTTTAATCTTTATTGGAGTATAATTGCTTTACAGTATTGTGTTAGTTTCTGCTGTACAACAAAGTGAATCAGCTATATGTAAACTTATATCCCCATATACCCTCCCTCTTGAGCCTCCCTCCCAATCTCCCTATCTCACCCCTTTAGGTCTTTAAAAGCATCAAGCTGATCTCCCTGTGCTCTGTAGTAGCTTCCCACTAACAGATGACCAGATCTCTTCCCTAGCTTCCCCTTTAGTAATGTCATGAACAAACTGTGAGACCAAACCATGTGAATAAGATAGCATCTAGAGCAAAATCACAAGAAGTCAACGAGCCTGCACGCAGTGGAGGATGGTGACAACTCTGACCCCCATCTCAGTGATTAACTGAGATTACTTCCCTTCTTTCCTTTAAAATTTTCATGGGAAAGCAGAATCTTGGGAGGTGGTTTCTGGGGAACATTGAGTCCACCATCTCCCCAGATTGCTGGCATTCTGATTAAAGGCACCTTTCCTTACTGTCAACATCTCTAAGTATTGATTTTGTAAGCGGCAAGTAGTGGGACCCAATTCATTGGATAACAAATTGACCACCTTTACCCTTTCTTATGTGCCCTACGGAAGTCCTGATTTAGAAGATGCCCCTCTAACTCCAGCTTAAGCTGCAATTGCTGATGACATATCTGACTTTGGGCCAATGTTTAATATCCCTGAAGCAGGGCACAGGACTTTGCCTTATGTCTCAGTCTTCTCTGGATGAATGTGTTTTTTTCACAGATCCAAAAGGAGAAGAATAAAGAGAGTAGACTGAAAAATCTCAGAATTGTAAAAGGGAGGAAGAATCATAGCTGTTTTTCTCTTTAAATATTAACCATTTTAAATGCACAATTTTAAGTCTGCATTGATCTTGTTTGACAGTCTCAGGAAAACTTCCTTTCCTTTCTTAATTCTGTTCCTGGACTTCCTTCCAGCTATTGGCTAAAGCCAGAGCTGAAGTCCCATTGAAAATTTCAAGCACTGCTAGAAATCCTATGATTCACTCAGTGGGCAGTTCTGAATTAATTGTTAATCTGCTGATGGGTGTTACTTTTTCTGCGGATTGTGACTTTCTAACTCTTGAGAGGCAGGCAAAAACACTTATGAGAGAAGGAAAAGGATAAAAGACCAAAAAACTTGAGAAAATATGCTTTCTCCCTGGAAGTCCTTTCTGTCTTCATGTCATGGGGAAGGGTTGAACCATCAAAAATCCATGTATAATTAGTGTCAGTGAAACCAGGAGCTCTGGGGAATATCCTGAACAAAGGCAAGAGTGGCAAATCTTGATACATTTTGCAAAAGGAAAGACACAGGATTTTTAAAAGTTGAAAAACAGCATGTTATTTATTAGTAGCTAAACTCATGGTTCTATTTAAGGTAATTTTAAAAACAAATATTATAAGGGTAAAGTCCTTTAAAAAACAAAAATATTTTCTGTAGGAATGCCCTTTTTCTCTGGAAATTTCCAGAGCCATACGTCACTGGTGTTTAGCATGCCGATTAATGCCTGATCAGTGAGAGAAATTCAAGGGCGAGATAGTCAGTGTTGTCAGTCAACAGGCCACATATGTCTTGAGCATTTCCCTCAGGGGATTCAATTCTTATGTCACCTGATGTAGCTGCCAAGGAGAAACTCTTACTGCCTCTGTGCTTTGCCAGGGGCAGAGAGGGCCCAGTAAGAGTATTAGCAGAGTGGAGGCTGGGGCGATGCATGGAGGGGGTTTGATAGAGAGGAGCCAGCTCATGGCCTCACAGAAACCTCCTCTGACTAGACTTGTCTTCCTGCTCTAGATCCAGTGGATCCAGTGATGCAATTTGGTTTTCCCTTTTGCAATGAGACCCACCCAAGGCCACAAGGTACTCATTCTGCATTTACTGGTCAAATGCAGGAAAATCTGTCTGTTTACCAGCTCTAAAAATACTGTCATCTAAGGTTGTATTAATAGAACATGTAAGAAAGCAAGACACATAGGACACGTGGAAGCTTCTAGGGTTTCCTGGCATTTAGAAGCAGAGGAGTAAGGTTAATACTCATGTTATCATTGTATCACTCTGTAGTATTTACAACATTAGTTTTGTGTGTGTGCTTGCTGAGGCAGTACATATATGAAATTATTTGGTTGGCCAAAAAGTTCATTCAGGTTTTTCCGTAAGATGTTACAGAAAAACCCAACTTTTTGGCCAACACAATATTATTACCAGCATCACATTAATTGGGAGGCAGGCTTGTTTGGTGGGAAATACACAGCTTTGGAGTAAAGCAAAGCTGTATTTTAACTCTGGTATTTCTACTCAGCAACTCTGGGACCTCAAGAGTTGAATACTTTACCCCCCTAACCTCCTTTTCTGATTTATAAGTATGGGTGATGATATCCAGCTATGAACAGTGAAAGAGATACCATATTCAAGTTCTTAATAGAAGAGCTGGTCTGAGGAACACACTTTGAGAACCAGAGACCTATAGGTTATTACCATCTTTCTATATTTAGTCTTCTTAAACACGACCAATTTTCCATGCATACTGATATATCTTGCTCTTATTTTTCTGTCTCCACTAAGATCTTAAAACTACTTTCTTGACAAAATCTCCTGTCTTGAGTTATTAACGCTTTTTTTTTCTGTTACGAGTGGAATTTTTAGTCATCATAAAGTTTAACTTGGTGTTGCAATGCAATTGATTTGTGTGGGTTTCTCTTACATTCTGAAACTCTAACTCTTTAACTTCCTTCATATTGTTGTTTTATTTATTGACTTTCCTGGGTATATAAATAATAGTGTAACAGGTATATTAGCCAGCCAAAAGCAAGTACAATCAGAAAACAACGTTATTCTCTCCCCACTGCATGTTAAACTGTGTTCTTTCCTTCTCTGCCCCTGGACAAAATCTCATGGCAGGTCTCATGATTTCTCTGGTCACTCTTAGGTGGGTGTGTTATTAAAAATCCTTAACAACTGTCCTGGCTGGGCCCCAAACCTATCAGATCTCACTCTGGCCCAAGTGCTGGAGCAGGCTCCTGGAGGCTCCCTGCTGGGCTAGGTCTTACCTCTTCAATTTCTGTTTCTTGGAGCCTATGGAGCCCAGGAGAAGGGTCATGGCAGCTGTGTGTGTGCGTGCGTGTGTGTGTGTGTGTGTGTGTGTGCGCGCATGTGTGTGTTGGGGGGGGGGGGCTCAGGCTAGGGCATTTACCATCTGGTATAGAAGTAGTACTTATGTATTATATTTTGATGACTGCACCAGCCATACTGGCTTGGCTTGGAATCAACTGTATTCTTAGGTAATAAAAAAAAAAAAATCCTATGGTCATGTCTAGTGCCAAATCACTGATTAAAGTTTAATGTCATACATTATTAAAAATGTTAAACTTTATTTAATATTAAAGGCTTTCCTCTACCCCAAACTGAGGAAAGAAGGGAAGATCAGCTTCTCTTTCCTTGCCTGTACTTCTGCTCCTCCTTCCTAGTCACCAGGATGGCTCTGGAAACTCCATGGTTCACAAGGCTGAGGGTTGGGGAGGCAACTGATTAGAACCAGGACAGGTGGAACTTCACAGATGTAATCTGGAACTGGTGTCTTTGATGGTGGTGGTATATAATACTGTCTGTAAAAAGCAGACAGCTACTGCCTACACTTTTAAGACTGTCTTAAATTGGAGTGTATGTTAACTAGGGCTCTGGTTGTGAGGATTTAGGTGGTAGGCTGGATCAAATGTTGATACTGTCACCAACTGGCCGCAGGATGTAATGCAGCTCTTAGAGCAAACTGGGCAATCAACAGTCTACAATTTTTTAAAAGGCCATTAAGAAAAGGTAGTTGAGACAGCATGTATACACCTTTTTAAAGTACTTTGGTAAAAAGATGAAGAGAGAAAGGAGGTAGCTAAAGTGTGTGTGTGTATTTAAAATGATTTTTCAGTTATCAAACCACATCACCAAGAAATGCAAAGCATATAGTAAGAAGAGAACAGAATCCCTCTATCCCAAAACAAATATGGTTAAAATATTGCTTAAAAATTGGTTAAATTTTTCTTCTACTATTTCTCCTATAACAACAATAATAATTACTGGGTGTCATTTAGCAAGCGCATATGCCAATTCTTTTCTAAATGCTTTAAAAATGTTCTCTCAATGGATGAATGAATAACTAAAATGTGGTATATACTACATACAATGCAATATTATTCAGCCTCAATAAGGAAGGAAATTCTGACATATGCTACAACTAGATGAATCCTGAAAACATGCTACGTGAAACAAACCAGACACAATAATACAAATAATGAATGATTCCACTTATATGAGGCATCTAGAACAGGCAAATTCACAGAGACAGAAAGTAGAATAGAGAGGAGTCCAGGGGTTGGGGGAAGAGGAGAATGGGGAGTTATCATTTAATGAGGAGAGTTTTTGCTTGGACTGATTTAAAAACTTTGGAAAAGGATTGTAGTGATGACTGCACAATATTGTGAATGTACTCAATTGTACATTTAAAAATGGTTAAAGTATCAAAAGTAAGTTTTATACTATGTATATTTTACCACAAGGACCTATTCTCATTCAAATCTCCTTCAATCCTATACGATGAGTTACACAACTAATGGATGGATTTGAACCCAGGCAATCTGACTACAGAATCTAGGTTCTTTGCCCATATTTTTAAAAAGAAAGAGAGAACAGTGTAATGAACCTCTACATACCCACCACCCTATTTCAAGAATTATTTGTTTTTGGTCAACCTTGTTTCATCTGCTTGTTTCATCTACTCCCTGACTTGCCTGTAGGATATTTTGAGGCAAATCTCAGACATCATGTCATTGAGCCTGTAAATATTTCAGTATGTAGCTCTAAAAGAATAATAAAAAACAATTGTAACACTAAAAATCTAATGATTTCTTAATATCATCAAAAATTTATTATTGTTCACATTTCCTTCATTGCCTTATAAATCTTTAACTTTGTTTGAAATAGGACCCAAATAAAACCCACACTGCAATTGGTTGATGTTTCTAAGCCTTCCAATAAGAAGTTCCCCCTCCATCTTTTGTTGTTCTTGCTCTTAGAGGTTGTTTTGTTGTTGTTGTTGTTTAATGATGTGTGTCATTTGTTCTGTGGAGTTCTGCACAGTTCAGATTTTGCCCACTGCCTCCTTCAGAATGTTCCTTTGTCCCCAGTATTCCCTGTAAATTGGTTGGATCTGGAGGCTTCAGCAACTTCAGGATTTGCTGTTTCAGCAAAACTAAGTCATAGGTGGTGCTCTGTACTTCTGTTAGGAAGCACAGAATAGCCAGATGTCTGTTGCATTTTTTGTGATGTTAGCCATCATTGATAATTATGACCCAGGTCCATTAATTTGCCAAAGATTGGGAAATGATGACATTCCCTCTTCAACTATTAGCTGGCCTGTTTTAATAAAGAAAAATTTTCCTTCATCAATTTTTTGGTTATCAAGATACAGTGTATACAGGAAGGACAGGATGAGTACTTGGTAATTCCCCTTATGTACCACTTATAAAAATACTGTCACTGGGCTTCCTAGGTGGCGCAGTGGTTAAGAATCCTCCTGCCAATGCAGAGGACACGGGTTTGATCCCTGCTCCAAGAAGATCCCACATGCTGTGGAGCAACTAAGCCCATGCGCAAAAAAAAAAAAAAAAAAAAAATACTGTCAGTTTCTTAGCAGTGAGTATTGTTTGTTTGTCTTAATATCATTTTTAACTCATGATGTAAACATATTTGATGTGTTTCAATTTGTTCTAGTTACTGTGGTAGGCAGAATAATGCTCCCAAAAATGTTCATGTCCTAAGGCCAGGAATCTGTGAATATGTTACATTACATGGCAAAGAGGAATTAAGGTAGCAAATGGAATCAAGTTCACTGACCAGTTGACCTTAAAATAGATCCTGGGTTACCTGGGTGGGTCCAAGTACTCACCAGGGTCCTTACAAGTGAAAGAGGGAAGCAAAAAGAGGAGGTCGGAGTGATGGGATGTGAGTACTCTACCACTACTGACTCTGAAGACAGAGGAAGGGGGTCGTGAGCCAAGGAAGGCAGGCAGTCTCCAGAAGCAAGAAGCTGGAAAGGCAAGGGAACAGATTTTCTCCTAAAGCTTCCAGAAAGGAATGCAGTCCTGCTGATATCTTGGTTTTAGCTCAGTGAGACCTGTGTGGGCTTTTAACCTACAGAACTGCAACTCTGTGTTGTTTTTAAGCCACTAAATTGTTGTGATTTGTTACAGCAACAATAGAAAGCTAACATATTTGCTATCCTTATTGATGCTCATATTGATCCACTCTTGGTCAGAGTTATCCTTTGCAAATTGGCTTCCAACGCCTTGAATTTTCTTGCTTTCTGGTATGACATGTCACAGGTCCACCTACTGGTAAACTTGTAGAATTTGGCTTGTACCTCAACTTCTCTTGTTCTCTTTCCTGTAACCAGTGATCTTAACTAGGAAAATCCATTACTAATCATTTTTGTCTTCTCTGCACACTTTACTCCTTTCTTTTCCAAAAGGCATCCATCTTTCCTATGATATCAGCACAGAATCCTGTTCCACTGCCCTCTTTGTTTTCCTTCCTAACCCTTTTAGGCTGTCCTCAGGCCTCATTTCTTCTTTCTCCACACAGTCTTCCTCAGTATCCCATCCATGCAATAATCCCCCAGCCAAGGGCTCCTAAAGCTGTATTTCTCTCCCTTATCTCTCCTGGTACTGATACAGGCCACCATTTCCAATTGCTTGTTGAGAGCTGCCACCAGTATAAACAACCCACACCTCAAATTCATGGCAAAACTTTTATTCACATTGTCCCCCAACTCTTTCGGTTAATGGTTTTTCCTGTTAATAATCTACTCAGATTCAAACTCTGGGGGCTATTTTAAAATCTCCCTTGTCCTGTGACCCTCCTAAAATAAGAAATATAACTGCCACCAAATAATTATAGTATTTTTACTTATGTTTTGCTATAATGAGAATTTTTAAAGTTTGTTGTGCCCTTAGGTGTCCATCCATGGACACAGACCCCCATGAGCAGCCAAATCATCATCAGAGGTTGCTTGTGAGCAAAGAGCTAGAGCTCAGGGGTGACATGGTTTCAAGAGTTTATATTTGCAGCTAAGATGGTGTGATACATGGGCCTTCTCATGGGGTTGCAACACTTGAAGTTTTTGCTAAGACTCTCTCTCCCTGAGAAAGCTTAGGTGATCCCTGCCAACTTTTCTTTCTGTGCCTTCCTGCCTGACAACATTCTTTTGATTCCCTTAGAAATATGAATATCTTCAAATGAGTGGCAGACAATCTTACAGGCCTGTAATGTCACAAAATTAAATGAGATGGGTATCTCTATCTATCTAAAGTTAGATCTGTCTAGGAGAGTAGCTATGTCTTTTCTTAACACTTGGTATGACCTTTAAGAAATATTACTTGTAAACAACTATTTGTGTATATGCTGTGATGCTAGATGTAGGTCTGAGAATCTTGTGCATTACTATGGAGCTTAGCGCCCTCTTGCGTTCGCTACAAAGCTGGCTCTCCATGGTTTACCAAGTGTATTTTTAACTGCATCTTTATGGGAATTGTCTGAATTTGGCTACCAGTCTTTAAAAGGATTTGGGACCCTGAGAATCACATGTACACAGAGTCAGCGCCAGGAAAAACTGAGAACACAAAATTTTTTAGATCACTTATTTTCTCTTTCTCTTTCTTATTTTCTCTTTCTCTTCATCCCTTTTATTCTCTTTCATTTTTTCTTTCATTAGATCCCTATTCACTCCAACGTTTTCCTTTCCCCCATTTTATTCCCTCCGGAGCTCCTAAATCATCTTTGATCCTGTAATGCACTATTAAATAATCTAAATTTAAATTTGTGGGGACTTCCTAGGTGGTGCAGTGGTTGGGAATCTGCGTGCCAACACAGGGGACATAGGTTTGAGCCCTGCCCCAGGAAGATCCCATATGCCTCGGGGCAACTAAGCCCGTGCACCACAACTATTGAGCCTGCACTCTAGAGCCTGTGAGCCACAACTATTGAACCCATGTGCCACAGCTACTGAAGCCCACATGCCTAGAGCCTGTGCTCTGCAACAAGAGAAGCCACCACAATGACGAGCCCACACACCACAATGAAGAGTAGTCCCCACTCTCTGCAACTAGAGAAAGCTGGTGCACAGCATCAAAGACCCAACACAGCCAATAAAAAAATAAATCCAATAAGTAAATAAGTAAATTTATTTTTAAAAAATTTATTTTTTATGCTTCCAAGAAATATTTTGATACATTAGGCATCAAAATATGTTGTTTAGATGGATAGATGGAACTAAAGGGAACTCAGTCAATTGCATCAGAGAAACGCAAATCAAAACCACACTGAGAAACCACAACTAAAGGAGCCTGCCTGCCGCAACTAAGACCCAGTGCAACCAAATACATTATATTTAAAAAACAAAAAACACCCCGCAATGAGGTCAGAATGGCCATTAACAAAAAGCCTACAAAAAAGAAATGCTGGAGAGGTTGTGGAGAAAAGGGAACCCTTCTACAGTGTTGGTGGGAATGTAAATTGGTGTAGCCACTATGGAAAACAGTATGGACGTTGATCAAAAAACGAAACATAGAGTTGCCATATGATCCAGCAATCCCACTCCTGAGCATATATTCAGGCAAACATATAATTTGAAAAGATTGCAGCACTATTTACAATAGCCAAGACATGGAAACAACCTAAATGTCCATCGACAGGTGAATGAATAAAAAAGATGTGGTACAATGCTAACTCACATATACAGAATCTAAAAATGGTACTGATGAACTCAGTGACAAGAACAAGGACGCAGATGCAGAGAATGGGCTGGAGAACTCGAGGTTTGAGGGGGGTGGGGGGTGAAGGGGAAGCTGAGACAAAGCGAGAGAGTAGCACAGACATATATATAGTACCAACTGTAAAATAGATAGCCAGTGGGAAGTTGTTGTATAACAAAGGGAGTCCAACTCGAGGATGGAAGATGCCCTAGAGGACTGGGACGGGGAGGGTGGGGGGGGGACACGAGGGAGGGTGGGGGGGGAGTTGAGGGAGGGAGGGAATACGGGGATATGTGTATAAAAACAGATGATTGAACTTGGTGTACCCCCAAAAAAATAATAAATAAATTAAAAAAAAAAGATGTGGTACATACATACAATGGAATATTACTCAGCGACAAGAAAACAATGAAATAATGCCATTTGCAGCAACACGGATGAATCTAGAGATTATCATACTTACTGAGGTAAGTCAGACAGAAAGACAAATATTATGTGATATCACTTGTTTGTGGAATCTTAAAAAAGGATATAAAGGAACTTACAAAACAGACGCAGACTCAAGACAGAAAACAATCTTACAGTACGAAGGGGAAGAGGGGGGGAAGGATCGATTAGGATTTGGGGATTAACAGATACACACTACTATATAAAAGTAGATAAACAACAAGGATCTACTGTATAGCACAGGGAACTATATTCAATATCTCCTAATAACCTCTAACGGAAAAGAATCTGAAAAAAGAATATATATCTATATATAACCACTTTGCTATATACCTGAAACTAACACAACGTTGTAAATCAACTATACTTCAATTAAAAAAATTTTTTTAAAGGTATCATAGCTCTAGACTCCATTGGGAAAAACGTTTACCCTCAGAAATGAGTTGGGTTTTTAGTATAAGGCATGAAACTGTGAAGACAGAGACAGACTCAAACTCTTCCAGAATCTCAAAATGACAATGACAGCTACAGATCAAAGAACAGGACATTTATACCCTAGCTCAATGTTAAGACTCAAACAATCATCCAGGATACACTAAACAGGATTAAATTACACATAGTCATGAACTTCTTCTGACTGTCCTTTCAGATAACATAAATAAACATATATTTTGAATGCTGTGTAAGGCCCTTTACAGACATGCCAATCATAGGTTCTGTCAGGCCCATCAACTAGTTCTGAAGCAAAGTATTAATACCTTCCTGAGAGCCCTAAGCTAACTGAAGTGGGCCATCCCTAGGTTGTTTTTGTAATAAGAGAAGGCCTCTGATTAGGACAGAGATGGCACCTGGAAACCTCTGAAGTGGCTTGGTTTTACCTAGTAGGGATAAGTAATAGAGCCAACTGGATTTTTCTCCCTCAGGTAGTTGAATGGGTCAGACTCAGCTAGTTGTTAACAGGTGTAGACAAGACGTAAAAGAGAAGCAAAGTCCAAGAGAGGAGTGATATGAATGGCAACGTATTAGTTAAAGATCCATCAACTCCTGCTGATAGGAAAATGTTAATCTGGTCCCTAAAGCTGGCTTAGATTGTGAATGGAGCTACTCTTAGAATTGAAAGTGATACCAGCCTCCCTCTTTGGGATGATTTTTTTTCCAATAAACCCTCATTTGAGATGGTGTGAGATCTCTGGTTCATGCAATCAAAGAAAATTAACAGCAGTGTGGGGAATAAAAGTTAAAGGAGACAGTCTCTGCTATCATAGAACTTGTAGTTGGGAAGGTCATGCATGTTAATTCATGGATTATTTATTGGTTTCCTACTGTTGAGTAGTATATTAAGTACTAGGGATACAAAGGTAAATAGAACATAGACCCTGTCCTCCAGGGGCTCAGAGACTCCAATGGGAAATGGACAGTGTGAAGGGGGTGCCCAGCATGCAAAGGGAATAGGGGAGGAATTGAAGATATATCTCAAGTCCAGTTACTGCTGCCTACTATTAGAAAAGAATATCGCTCAATGTTTCTGTCCATGTAGAAGTTCAGTTAATATAACTCATGGTCTCTCCCATTCCCCTACCCCTTCCTCTGGGGAAGTTTAATCTTAGGAAGAATTTAAATCAGCATGTGTAGACCAAATGTTCTCTTCTTCCTTTTGGGATCTAGAAGTTCAAGAAAATTGACATTCCAGCTCTGGTCCAACATTGCCTACAAGTGGTACTTAAGTCTGCTTAACTTTGGGGTTCAGTAAGTAGGCATACTTGGCTCTTAGGCTAAGCTTCCCAAATTCATTTTATCAGCAAATATGGTAGTATTTAATTTCACAACTGCCTTATTCTTTTATGTTTCATTTTGTTCAGTTCCTGTGTGGGGAAGAGAAATTATTATTTAAAATCCCCTGGAGGCAACAACACCCACCCACCCAGGGAGGTCTTTAAGACCACAGGAACTCGTCCAACCACTGTTATCTAGATCATTGGTGGAGCTAGACCAAAACCAAAACTTGTCAGAAATATATGACTGAAGTTCTGTAATGAAAAAATGAGCTGGGCCAATTGTATTTTGTACTGAAAGCAAAAACAAAATTTTTTTTTCCATTTGGTAGCAGGACAGAAGAACATGTGAAGTATGACTGAATTCCAGTAATGGTAGTGCTTTAGCATTAAGAACCCCCCCAAACTCCTGCCATCTTTTACCTCTAGTTTCAGTGAATCCAAGCCTTATTCTTGGATTTTCAAGAAATTCTATGGGTATATTGGGAGACAATTCTCCATGGGTCTCTCATGTTTCTACTTCTTTTGTGAACAGAGGCACTGTTCTAGAGGACAGAGCCTTTGTCTGGGTTTTTCAAGGATGTTTGTATAATGAACAGCCTTGGAAGATAGAAATAGTGTGCCCCTCTGAAGCAAAGGGCAGTTTTGTTTACTGATAGATAAAATAAAGACAGTATCTCCCATGGGGGCAAAGGTTAGGTAGTCTTTGGTCCATAATAAAAGATTTGGGTTCCCTATGTCCTGGGTCCTTCGTGTAATGTAACCCACTGCATGTGCAGGTATTATCTGACCCTCTTAGTGATGTCCTGTGGGAATTGGGGACTGGGCAACTGACACAATAATGCTGATACTCCAACTTCTGCTACTGCAGCAATTAATAAACTATCTTTTGGCTCTAATCTGGGAGTCTAATGTCTTTTTCCAGCATCCATGAGACGGTGGCAGGCTGACTTGTTAGCTTGCAAGTAGGGTAAAATCTCTGGCTCTTCACTATTGGCAATATACCTTATAAAAAAAAATGAGCCTTCAAAACTTCCTTTTATCCAAGATATCTTGATACAAATCTCTTTTCCTTGCTAGGAGCCCTGACAAGCACATGTTTAAAACAAATCATTCTGGCAAACTGAATGGGAGAAAATATTTGCAAATCATATATCTGATAATGGGCTAATATCCAAAAAATATAAAGAACTCATACAACTCAATAGCTAGAAAACAAACAATCCAGTTAAAAATTGGGCAGAGGATCTGAGAGATAGTTTTCTAAAAAAGCCATATAGGGCTCCCCAGGTGGCACAGTGGTTAATAATCTGCCTGCCAATGTAGGGGACATGGGTTCGATCCCTGGGCCAGGAAGATCCCACATGCCATGGAACAAACAAAGCCCATGTCCCACAACTACTGAGCCTGCGCTGTAGAGCCCACAAGCCACAACTACTGAAGCCTGTGTACCTAGAACCTGTGCTCCGCAGCAAGAGAAGCCACTGCAATGAGAAGCCCATGCACTGAGAAGCCCATGCACTGCAGCAAAGAGTAGCCCCTACTCGCTGCAACTAGAGAAAGCCTGCACAGCAACAAAGACCCAACACAGCAAATAAATAAATAAATAAAAGTTAATAAAAAATAATTTAAATTGACATACAAAACAGGTGCATGAAAAAATGCTCAAAATCACTAATCATTAGGGAAACACAAATCAAAACCAGAATGAGATATCACCTCACACCTGTTAGAATGGCTACTATTAAAAAGACAAGAAATAACAAGTGTTGGTGGGGATGTGAAGAAAGGAGAGCTCTTGTGTGCTGTTGATGGGATTGTAAAATGGTGCAGCCACCAGTATGGAAGTCCCTCAAAAAATTAAAAATAGAACTACTGTATGATTCAGCAACTCTACTTCTGGATATACATCTACCCAAAGGAAATGAAATCACTGTCTCAAAGAGATAAATGTACCTCATGTTCATTACAGCATTATTTATAATAGCCAAGATATGAAAATAATCTAAATGTCCATTGATAGATGAATGGATAAAGAAAATGTGGTATATTTATACAATGGAATATTATTCAGCTATAAAAAAGGATGGAATCTTGCCATTCACAACAACATGGATGGATCTTGAGGGTATTATGCTAACTGAAATATGTCAGACAGAAGTAGACAAATGCCATATGACCTCACTTACATGTGGAATCTAACAGTGCCCGCACACACACAAAACAAAAAACCTCTACCAAACTCATAGATACAGAAAACAGATTGGTGGTTGCCAGAGTGGGGGTATGGGGGGTGTTGGGGTAAGTGAAAGATTGAAGAGAGTCAAAAGGTACAACCTCCAATTATAAAATAAATAAGTCAGAGATGTAATGTACAGCATTGTGACTATAGTTAATAATACTGTGTTGTGTATTTGAAAGCTGCTAAGAGAGAAGGTCTTGAAAGTTCTCAGCAAACAAAAAGTTTTTGTAACTATGTATGGTGATGATCATTGTAGCCATCATTTTGCAATGTACACAACTACTGAATCATTATGTTATACACCTGAAACTAATATAATGTTTTATAATCGACTATACCATACCTCAATAAAAAATAATCATTCTGGGAAAAAAGGCAATTGTAATGACAGGAGTAACATTAAAGTTAGTTAGGGTTAAGAACTAAGAGCACAAGCAGACATACACAGAACTGAGCCCAGGGTCTTCCCAATGGTATTTGCAAGGGCCACGATTTCACTTCCTCACCCACACCCTTTGCTCCCCAATTTTGCACAATCCAGGTGAGGCCAAAAGTTCCCTTAGACTCCAACGGCAAGTCACTGATGGTTATACCAAGAATCCGTATACGGTTGACCCTTGAATATTATGGGTTTGAACTACAGGGGTCCACTTATATTTGGATATTTTTCAATAGTGAATACTACAGTACTACTCGATCCATGGTACATTGAATCCAAGATTGCAAAACTGTGGATACAGAGGAAACATGTAACTTATAGGCAACTATATGTTATATGCAGATTTTCAACTGCGCCCCTAACCCCTACTTTGTTCAAGGGTCAACTGTATTTTTCTGTTTAGAAAGCACAAGGTACCTAAGAGCCTCTGATCTTCTTTATGTGTTCTCAGTCACTAACTAGTTCTTAGGCATGACATTCTTTTTTTTTTCTCCTTAGCCTTTTATTCCTGTCACTTCCAGTTGATTAATCTTACCCTAGGCATGATATTCTTAAATTTTATTATTGGCCTCTAAAAATGTCCTGTGTGGGGACTTCCCTTGGTGGTCCAGTGGTTGGGACTTTGCCTTCCAATGTAGGGGGTGAGGTTTGATCCCTGGTTGGGGAGCTAAGATTCCACATGCCTCCTGGCCAAAAAACCAAAACATAAAACAGAAACATTATTGTAACAAATTCAATAAAGACTTTTAAAAAATGGTCCATGGGCTTCCTAGGTGGTGCAGTGGTTAAGAATCCGCCTGCCAATGCAGAGGTCAAGGGTTCGATCCCAGCTCCAGGAAGATCCCACATGCTGCGGAGCAACTAAGCCCATGTGCCAAAAAAAAAAAAAAAAGTAAAAAATGGTCCACATCAAAAAATCTTAAAAAAAAAAAAATGTCATGTGTGTTACTGCATTTTAGTCAAGGTGATGGGCTATTCAGATTTGTCCACACTCTAACCAGGGGCCCACGGGTGCTTACAATGACTAGGTGGGGTTGTCAGAATTGCTTGTGGCATTAGACACTGAAAATTACAGGTCAGGAGGTAGAACTGTATTAGAAAGAGTAAGTCAGAGAGACCTGGCTTTGAATCTTAGTTCTACCACTCACTGATAAGGAATCCAACAACTTTCAGCTTCTTTTCTAATAAACAAAACACCACTCTCCCCTCCAGCCCACCATTCCCTGTCCTCCCTTGCACAGGATTGTTTTGTTAATTAAATGAGACCAGGCATAGAAAACACATGATACTCATGCAGTTGAAGCACAAAATTTCAGAGCTATAAAAAGCTACCATTATTGTTTTTTAATAAGGATCTTTGACCTTGCTTACTGAAATTGTCACCAAATAACTCATTTTCAATTCAGAGAAGAGAATGCAACCTATAAGAGTGCTTGCTATCAAGCCTTGTATTTGGGGAATAAATTGAAAAACAGGATGCAATATATTTGGGAATGTCAAAATGAGCCTTCTTTCATGACTAATTTGGAGCTGGCACAGCACTTACTCCAGAATTGTCAAAAAGGAGAAAGGAGTTAAAGAGCCACAAAATCAAACCACAGAATTTAGAAAGCAGGCAATCCTGATTTTTGGGAAAACTAAGAAAGCCAAAGCATTATTCACTTTGGCCTGGGATGCAGAATGAGGCTACTTTGGGGATTGGAATATAAACAAGACCAAGATGCTGTTAGATTGTGGGGAAAGAAAGAATGTCATCCCTCTCTTATTAAAGCAAAGCTCAGATACCAGGCAAGTGCTTTACCTGCAGGTCCAAGGTAAAGAGGGCAAAAGTGCTTTACCTGCAGGTCCAGGGCACAGATGGTGAGGGGAGCACTTCAGGAGGACTGATATCCACCTCTTTCTCTAGTATGGTGCTGAAATGAAGTCATTTGCAGCTGCTGTTTGAAAAGAATGTAGAAGCAATCAGGACTTGATAAGATAAAATCTTGGAGAAGAGAGAACTGCAGGGAGAGGTAAGCTAATAGTCCGCAGCTGCATTTTCCCTCAGAGCAATTAACCATTCTGGGTGAGGGGCAAAAGGCTGAGAAGCCAAAAGAAGAGCTTGGGCAGAAGGCCCCTACTAAAAGGCAGAGAAACTTCTCAAGGAGGAAGAAATGAAAAGTAGAGGCTTGAAAGGTGAAGGTCTCAGTAAGGAGCAAGGGGCAAAGCATGTGCCCAATACCCAGCCCTTAAGACATTTGCCAAATTTTCAAATTGAACAAGGTAGGAGGCTAGGAAGCCAAGCAGAAGGGCTCTAAAGAACAGAAGTTTGTGTCAGTCTTGCACTGCTGAGGAGACAAGGATAGAGTTTAAGACTCACTGGAATGAGCCCAGTCAACTCCCCAGGCTCTGCTGGAACACTGAAAGGCTACACTTTTGGATATGTCAGGTCTGAGGTGCCTGTATTAGTTTCCCATTGCTGTAAATTACCACCACCTTTATTATCCTGCAGTTCTGGGGGTCAGAAATCTGAAATGGGTCTCAGTGAGCTAAAATCAAGGTGTTGGAAGGGCTCGTTCCCTCTGGAGATTCAAAGGGGAAATCCATTCCTTGTCTCTTCTAGCTTCTAGAGGCTGCCAGCATTCTTGGTTGTGCCCAAATCACTCCCACCTCTGCTTCCATTGCCACATTGCCTTCTTCCCTGACTCATCAAGCCCACCTGAATAATCCAGGATGCACTCCACTTCAACATCCTTAACTTCATCACATTTGTACAGTCACTTTTATCATAGGTTCCAGGGATTAAGCATGAACACATTTGGAGGAGGCCCTTATTCAGCCAACCACACCGCCTGGGTGAGGATGGCAGGGTGGGGACCAAAACAGAGATGTCTAAAACGCAGTTGAGTATATGGCTTTTGGGCTCAAGAGGTATTTGGACTATAGATATAGCTATGAAGTCACTGCCATGTGTGTGCTAAAGTAATGGGTGTGGATATTGCCAAGGGGGAAAAATGTAAAGAAAGGCATAACTTTAGGGAACATTAATATTATATAAGTGAAACTGAGCAGTCATCCATAGATCCCTTAAACCATGACTTGCCTGATAAATAATACCTTGCAACCTGTCTGCAGTCAAGCTTGCCTCAATTGTTCTTGCAGATTGCATACCCTCCAAGCTTCATGTAGCTTTGACAATATGACTTCTTAAATCACCTCCTATAGATAACACCTCTGATATATGAGTCACTATAGTAATGGCTGCTCAAGCTGTTTTTCAGGAACTTGGAGCTTGTCTTGCCCACATCAAACTAGTCAAGACCAAGAACCGTGCGACTGTCCAATGGATGACCCTTTGACATCAGAAGGCCAAAAATTTCACCCTCAGATCATGTTTTGCCACCATTTTCTGAATATAACATCCCATGAAGAAGCATGTAACTCAGATATGCCTGTACAGAACCCCAACTACTTTCTTTCTTACCTTTAATCATCTTTCCCCACACCTCAGACCACTCTGCTTCCTTATCCCGTAAGTATCCTGAGCCCCTCATCTTCATGAAAGTGGGTTTAAGACTTGTTCTCCTTTCTCCTCACTTGGCTGCCTTATGTATAAATCCTTTCTCTGCTGCAAACCTTGGCGTCTCAGCATTTGGCTTGCTGCGAGTTGGGCAAATGAACCTGGTTCGATAATATAAAGGGTGAGTGTACAAGCTAGGATTAGAATCAGCTGCATGAAACAGAAACTGAAACAACAATGGCTTCAATAAGAAGGAAGTTTATTAAATTGTTAAAGAAGGCTGGACCTGTATGGCAGCTTCACCAGATCTCCTATACGCCAGTTCTGTCTTTTTCTCTGCCATCCTCAGGTGCAATGGCTCCGTCCTCAGTGGTGCAAGCCACGATGACTGCCAGAGGAGTTTTGCAATCCCATCCAGGATCCAGGCAGGAAGAAGAAAAGGGACAAAAGGGCAGTTCTCCTAGCTGAGTCAGTTCTTCCCAGAAGACCCACCCAACTCACTTTTACTTGATTCATTGACCACACCTAGGCAAGCTGAACAGTGTAGTCTTTTACAGGTCCATTACCACCCTAAAAAAAAATAATCAAGGTTCTGTTACTAAAAGGGAAGAAGAAAGTGGATATCAAGTATGCAAACAGCAGTCTCTTCCAGAGTAGACAAAAAGAAACCTACAAAGGAGGTTAAGAAGGAATGGTCAGTGAAATAGGAGAGGAACCAAAAGCAGGGAGCTTGTGGCTGTGTCCTGAAGGGCCGTTCCCTGTCTTCCAATGAATTCAAAAAGAAGGTGGATTTAGATATGGCACTTGCTGTGTAGAAGGCCAAAGTAAAAGCATTACCTCTCCACTTTCAAGGTATTCTGCTGGAGAACCAGCTGGAGTAGAGGGGACATCTGCTCCCCCTGAGAGGATCCATTAGAAAATCACATACCTTTCCTGAATTATTTTGTATTTACTAATATAGGCCTTGGTTGCGACCTGCTTGATTAATTTTAGGGTGGAAAATACAAGAAAGCTATCAGAATCTTCAGGCAGAATGTCTACAAAAAGAATCTGGCATATATTACAGCCTACATTTTGTTTTATTATGCTAAAAAAAGAATACTCATCTTACCTGAACTTGATTTATGATACAAAAGGCCCTTCTTTATTATCTTGAGAGATAGTAGGTTGAGAAAGGGTGAAAGGGGCAGGCCCTTCCTGTGTTTTCCCACTAAGTATTGGTTCTTCTTTTTTTTTGAAAGAAAAATATTTTTATTACATATTCTGGAGTTAAGAAATAGCTTTTGGTGTTGTTTTTCTTTAATGCCTACTACTTATCCTTAATAGAGTCTCTGTAGTCCCATTCCCAACAAAATCTATTAGTAACTCTTTCATCTTACTTTATGCAGATTTTTTTTTGTAGTATAATTGACCTACAACACTACATTAGTTCAAGGTGCACAACATAGTAATTTGATTATTTCTATACATTACTGAATGATCACCATAAGTCTAGTTACCACCTGTCACCATACAAATATATTACACTACGTTGACTATATCCCCATGCTGTTCATTTCATCCCTGTGGCTCATGTATTTTGTAACTGGAAGTCTGTACCTCTTAATCTCCCTCACTTATTTCACTCATCCCCCACCGGCTCTGACAACCACCTTTCTCTGTATTTATGATCTGTTTCTGTTTTGTTATGTTTGTCCATTTATTTTGTTGTTTTTTAGATTTCACATATAAATCAAATCATATGGTATTTGTCTTTCTCTGTCTGACATTTCACTTAGCATAATACCCTCTAGGTCTACTCATATTGTCACAAATGGTAAGACTTCACTCTTTTTTATGGCTAATATGCCAGCTTCTCTACCCATTCATCTACTTATGGACACTTAAATTGCTTCTGTATGTTGGCTATTGTAAATAATGCTGCAACGAATATAGGGGTGCATATATTTTTTCAAATTAGCGTTTCTGTTTCCTTTGGAAAAATATCCAGAAGTGGAATTGCTGGGCCATATGGTAGATCCATTTTATAATTTTTTGAGGAAACTCCAAACTTTTCCATAGTGGCTGCACCAACTTACATTCCCACTAATAATGCACATCCTTCTCTCCACATCCTTCCCAACACTTGTTATTTCTTGTCTTTTTGATGATAGCCATTCTGACAGGTGTGAGGTGTTATCTCATTGTGGTTTTGACTTGCATTTACATGATTAGTGATGTTGAGCATCTCTTTATGCACCTGTTGGCCATCTGTATGTCTTCTTTGGAAAAATGCCTATTCAGGTCCTCTGCCCATTTTTCAATTGGGTTGGGTTTATTTATTTATTTTTTAAGTTGAGTTGTATAAGTAATTTGTATATTTTGGATATTAACATCTTATCAGATATATCTTTTGCAAACACCTTCTCCCATTCAATAGGCAACCTTTTCATTTTGCTGATGGTTTCCTTTGCTGTGCAAAAGCTTTTTAGTTTGATACTGTCCCACTTGCTTATCTTTGCTTCTGTTGCCCTTGCCTCAGGAGACAATTCCAAAAGAATATTGCTAAGACTGACGTCAAAGAGTGTACTGCTTATGTTTTCTTCTAGGAGTTTTATGGTTTCAGGTCTTACATTTACGTCTTTAATCCATTTCGAGTTTATTTTTGTATATGGTGTGAGAAAGTAATCCAATTTGATTCTTTTGCCTGTAGTTGTCCAGTTTTCCCAATGCCACTTATTGAAGAGGCTGTTTTTTCCCCATTGTATATTCTTGCCTCCTTTGTCATAGGTTAATTGCCCGTATAAGTGTAGGTTTATTTCTGGGCTCTCTATTCTGTTCCATTGGTCAATGTGTATGTTTTTGTGTCAGTACCATCCTGTTTTGATTACTGTGGCTTTGTAATATTGAAATCAGGGAGCATGATACCTCCAGCTTTGTCCTTTCTCAAGGTTGTTTTGGCTACTTGGGGTCTTTTGTGTTTTCATACAAATTTTAGAATTTGGTCTAGTTCTGTGCAAAATGCCACTGGTATTTTGACAGGGATTGTACTGAATCTCTAGATTGCCTTGGGTAGTATGGTCATGTTAACAATATTAATTCTTCCAATCCATGAGCACAGTATATATTTGTGTTGTCTTCAATTTCTTTCATCAATGTCTTACAGTTTTCCAAGTACAGATCTTTTACCTCCTTGGTCAGATTTATTCGTAGGTATTTTATTCTTTTTGATGCAATTTTAAGTAGGATTGTTTTATTTTTTCTTTCTACTAGTTCATTGTTAGTGTATAGAAATGCAACAGGTTTCTGCATGTTAATTTTGTATCATGCAAACTTACTTAATTCACTTATTCATTCTAATAGTTTTTTCGTGATGTCTTTAGAATTTTCTAGGTATAATATCATCATCTGCAAATAGTGAGTTTTACTTCTTTCCTTCCAATCTGGATGCATTTTATGTCTTTTTCTTATCTGATTGCTGTGGCTAGGACTTCCAATACTATGTTAATTAGAAGTGGCGAAAGTGGACATCCTTGTCTTGTTCCTGAATTTAGAGGAAAGGCTTTTAGCTTTTCACTATTGAGTGTGATGTTAGGTGTGGGTTTGTCATAAATGGCCATTATTTTGTTGAGATATGTTCCCTCTATATCCATTAGATGAGTTTTTATCATGAATGGATGTTGAATTTTGACAAATGCTTTTTCTGTCTATTGAGATGATCATGTGATTTTTAGTCTCCATTTTGTTGATGTGGGGTTATGCCATTGATTTATTTGCATATATTGAACCAACCTTGCACCCCTTGAATAAATCCCACATGATCATTGTATACGATCCTTTTAATGTATTGTTGAATTTGGTTTGCTAATATTTTGTTGAGGACTTTTGCATCTATGTCTATCCATGATATTGACCTGTACTTTTTTTTTTTCTTTCACATCTTTGTCTGGTTTTGGTATCAGGGTGATGCTGGTCTCATAGAATGAGTTTGGAAGCACTTCTTCCTCCTCAGTTTTTTGGAATAGTTTGAGAAGGATGAGTTAACTCTTCTTTAAATGTTTGGTAGAATTAACTTGTAAAGCCATCTGGTCCTGGACTTATGTTCATTAGTAGTTTTTTGTTTTTTCCTTTTTTAATAACTGATTCAATTTCACTACTGGTAATTGGTCTGTTCATATTTTCTATTTTGTCTTGACTTGGTCTTGGGAGTTTGTATATTTCTAGGAATTCATCTATTTTTTCTCAGTTGCCCATTTTATTGGTGTATAGTTGTTCACAGTAATCTCTTAGGATCCTTTCTATTTCTGTGGTGTCAGTTGAAAGAGTCTTCTCTTTCATTCTTGATTTTATTTGGGCCCTCTCTCTTTTTTACTGGATAAGTCTGGCTAAAGGTTTATCAATTTTATTTATCTTTTCAAAGAACCAACTCTTAGTTTCATTGATCTTTCTTTCATTGTTTTAGTCTCTATTTATATTTCTGCTCTGATCTTTATTATTTCTTTCCTTCTACTAACTTTGGGTTTTGTTTGTTCTTTTTTCTGGTTTCTTTAGGTGTAAATTTAGATTATTTATGTGTAAGCATTGGTTCTTTAAATATCTTTCCCCCCTTAATATTATCATGTGCATACCAAAAAATTAAGTCACCTAACCTAGTCTGATGCAGGAGGCTCACAAGTTAAAAATCTTTCTCATAGATCTCTTCCCAGTCTCTAACCTGTGTACACAGCATACCGTGTTTGGCTAGCACGGTGATGTTTTCTTATATCACACATGCCCCATCCAAGAATATGAGGTGGTTTCAACATTCCTTAGCCCTATAACTACTGACAAGTTAGCAAACATGGTGAGCCAAGAATCTTACAGGTGGCCCTTGCTATCACATGGATTAGGCCTCCAGATAAATCTTTCTAGGACAGAGAACAGTGGTGGGCTGGAGCCAGCCTCCTAAACATTTCCTACTCTAAACTGCCTCTAATGCATATATTTCCTTATTGATTTGTCTCCTTTCTTGAGATTACCCTCAAAGGTTCAGGACCAGTTGGCTAGGGCTGGCATAATCTTAGTAAATAGGGTATTAAAAACTACGTCTCTGATAGGTTACTGGAAAAGCTAGACATATGTAGATGATGAGTCTGTGAAAATGAGGTGGGGGCTTCCCAGGTGGCACAGGTAGGTTAAGAATCTGCCTAGAGCCCATGCTCTGTAACAAGAGAAGCCAATGCATTGAGAAGCCTGTGCACCACAATGAAGAGTAGCCCCTGCTCGCCACAACTAGAGAAAGCCTGTGCATAGCAACAAAGACCCAATGCAGCTCCCCCCTCCAAAAATAGAGAAAATTACGCACCCATTTAACCTTTTGACCAAATGTCTCAGACCCCCTCAATAAAGCTCTCAAAGTAAATGGAGTTGGTGAAGATTATACACTTCATTAATTCTTGGTCCTGGTCACTAATAGAGAATGAGACATCAACTAATGAGTGAGTTCTTAAAATTATGAACCTGAGTCACGGATGTAAACCTCTAATTCCAAGCACTTCTCTCCCACTAAATCACTTCAGTTAAAATAATCCCAGTAAGCGTCCTCTCCCTTCCATGCAATCTGCCCAATTGCTAATTTGACAAATTGTTCTGTCCAACCAGTTCAAAATTAGCTAACATTTAAGAATTTATTGAGTGCAAGGCAACATACCAAGCACATTCACTTATTTATTCCTCACAACAACCCTAAGGACTAATATAATTAACGTCAGTTTGCAGATGAGGAAACTTAAGCCACAGAAGAGCTACTGTGTCTAATATTCCATTAAGCAGAATTAGCAGAGAAATCAGACCCTTGGGCTGTCTTCTTCCAACATTCACCAGGAAAAAATAAATTGTCTTACTGCCATTATGGTATGCCCCAATTCATACCACAGGCAGGTGACTTAGAAATCTACAGATTTCTCCTATTATCCCAAACTGGAAAGATTTGTCATCTCGTGGTCCAGATGTATTATCCTGCCTGATTCAGATGCAATTTCATTAAACTTATAAATTGAATAAGAAAAGCCGTAATTTTTAGAACTTAGGCAGTGTATTTATTCTGCTGGAGTGCAGCTCCCAATGCAAAGTTCTTGCACTGAAATGAAAGCAAATATTTATCTCTTTCACTTTCTACAGGAGAGCATAAGGCAGGGGGTTGGGAATGGTGTTAGATTGACTATGCTGGGGTGTCCGTAACATCTGGAGCTATGTTTTGATGTAACTGAACATTCTGAATCATATCTGAATTAAGAACAACATCACTGAAGGTAGGGATGGGGGTGACGAAAACTTTCCTAGTATTCAGGAAGTAGAGAATTCCTACACGAAATAGAAGGCAAGGCCATCTGCTATGAGAGCAGGCTAGATCAGTGAGATAAACTTGAGGAGCGTGATGACCTTCTAAATTAACCACGAGGAAGGAAGGGAGAGAACAGATACTTTTAAAGGACAGTTGCGCAGGATTTCTGCTGGTTCGGTTGAATCAGAGATAAGTTTACAGGGGTGCCGATCAATAAAAGTGTGTGTGATTTTCTCAAACAGTACTGTACTCAGACCAGGTGTGGAAATGGGGAATGCAGATCTGGAAGATACCAAGACCACAAAACCTCTGGTGTGGACAAACATGCGAGCTCCATTTGTGAAGGCTGCAGAAGTACAGAAGCCTGGAGAAAGCCCTGTCATAAGCAACAGAAGGAAGTGTGGGAGTTCTGCAAAGAGGCTAATAGAGATGACTCACTTTATATGAAGTTTCATAAGTAATCATGAAAAGGCAGTGTCAAGTACATGTGATACTACCAAGGTAATGTACCTCTGTCTGTGTGACCTTTGGCAGTATTACCTGAGCTTATTTACTTAGCTATAAAATAAGCACAATTCTTATTCCATATACCTTATGAGTTAGTGAGGATGAACTGAAATGTGAATACACCTTGTAACTGTAAAGCAATTTAGTGATGGGACTGGAATTTGGGCAAAATGCCATGCTGATTTGGGTTACTGACAGTTTCAGCTATACGTGTATGGAGTTTATGATGCCTATGTATTTTATTCCATGAGTACATGAAATTAACTTAAATGAGGAAGGTAAGAAAAGGGCAGTCAAAGGTGTCAAATGTCCTAGAATTATCAGAGCCATATGAAAATAGAAAACAAAGCTAGACAGGACAATTAGGTCATTGCTAACCTCGGAAGCAGTAATTTTCCACTATGTGACTTTTGAGGAATTTAACGAGGATATTAAATGAACAAATTAAGTATTTCGGTGCCTACCAGTTAAGAGCTTTCACAGATGCCACTCAGAGAATGCTTAACGGCAGTCTTCTGAGCTAGAGATTATTCCTGTTCTTTAGATGGCCAAAAAAAGGGCGACTGTGCAAAGCTCTAAACCAGGGGCTGAGAACTTCCATGAAGCGCAAAGCTCTAAACCAGGGGCTGAGAACTTCCATGAAGCACCAGTATTTTAGGCTTTGTGGGCCATATGGTCTCTGTTGAAACTACTCAACTTTGATGCAGCACAAAAGCAACCCTAGATAAGACATAAATGAATAAACATGGTCATGTTCCAATAGTTTTATTTACAAAAACTTTGGGACCATGGGCTGCTAACTAACCCCTACTCTAAACACAAATTTTCCAATCCCAAACCCAGCACTCTTTTTAACACCACAAATAAAATTAACTAGTCCAATGGTCATTTTTCAAAGAAAAATGTTCAAGCTATAGACATGTATTTAATGGCACCAATGTGGCACATTTCTAATGAATAGAGAAAGAAAAGCCAAAAAGGAGGCAGCCCATTAATATGTCTGATACAGCAGAGTTAGACTAAGACCAAACTTCGGTCAAAGTATCTTGGTGGTGGTTTCAGCTACATTATTCAGCTAGTTTTTTCCAGTGTAGACAATTTTTATTGGAAGGTGTTGAGTGCAAGAAAAATGGTAACAAATCCAGAGGGATGGAAAAGGGGGCAGGTCATGCTCCCCTCTCCTAAGCGAGGCCTCTGTAAGCAGGTCAGTGGGGCAAAAGCACTTGATTATGGTCACTTTGGGTCCAGTACCCCTCAAGTAAGCCCCCAGGCAGGAGGGCTCCTCACATGTGAGAAGGGAGCAACACTCTGGAAAGGGCATGGGCTATGGCTATGTCCTTCTGCCCACAGCACACCTCAGCCCCTCAAGAGGAAGGCCTCACAGCTCAGTGTAGGGATGTTACAGGACTGAGTCACTAATAGGTGTTACTAAGCCTATCCCACTCCAAACCGAGGTATCTGCTGTATGCCTCAGCTCCCTTCCTCTCAGGGATTTGCTAGGTTGGACTACCAGATCCTGTTAGCAGTCCAGCTCAACCAAGTGAGTAGTTCCCATAGTTCCCGAGCCTAGATAAGGTTAATTTCACCTCTCATCTGTATAATAGTGCAGTTGGATTCCAAGAATCTCTAAGATCTCCTCCAGTTCCAATAATGAAACCTCTAATGTTGACTACAGTAGCCAACTTTAGTTCAAAGAGGCATCAACCTTGCCTGTGGGAACTATACCTTAATAGCCATTCTTATGCCATGGTCAGCAATCTCACTTGGTATCTCAAGGTACTCTAATATGAAGTGCCTAAAGACCTCATCACTAGAAATAAAGCCAAGTTGTAGCTAAGTTGGTTCTGGTTTACTCTTGTGTGACCTTGACTGATATGAAACAGCTTGAGCCTAGCCAACTGGGGATGGCGAGCCACTTGTAAGGACTCTTCACAGGCAGCATGTGGATTTTATCACACCCTTTTCAATTTACAACAATCTTTAGGGGTTAAAGTGAAAATGTGCAATATGTCTATAAAGAAACTGAAGAAAAGTGCAGAAGGATGACGAAAAGATGTACCCCTACCTACCACGAGAATAACACCTAACTAAAATAAATTGCCAATTTATGAACGCAGTATGTCGAATGCATGGTAAAATTACATAGGTGAGCATATCAGATCCAGAGACAGGAACTGGAATCAGTGTTCAAGGGCACTTAGTGTACTTGTAAGAATCCTAGATTAAGAAAACAGAGTTCAGAGGAAGCATTTTTGTTATGGACCACACATGGTTCTAGTTCTAGACTTGTACCATCAATACTGTAGCCATCTGTGGCTATGCAAATCTAAACTCACTAAAGTTGAATAAAATTAAAATTCAGTTCTATAGACACACTACCCAAACTTCATAGCCACATCTGGTTAGTAGCCCACTGGACAGCACATATTCAACCCATCAGCACAGAAAGTTGTATTGGGTAGTGCTATTCTAGACAAAATTCAGAGTGTAGGTGGCACCTGGAAGAAACACTTCTTACATAGAGCTGGCTCTCATTTTTGATACTACTCACCCAGCCACCTATGAAGAGACACTAGGAATGAAGACATGTGGGTTATACAGTGTTAGCTTTTTGGGTTTCTTTATTTCTAAGAGAGCATATACCCCTTACAGGTAGGAATGTCCCTTATTCTGAATTAACCATAGGAACTTATAAATCACTAGAGGCACTTATTGAGTATAACTGGCCTAGAACACAACAGGTACTCAGCAATTCTCTGCCAGCATAGGCCTTAGTTGACTTAGTAAGCACAGAAATACATCAATTCTCTGGTCTCCATTTCTGACCATACTGGTCCAGAACTCTCTTAGAAGCTAACTGCTACACTGCTTCTGGATACCACCTCAATTACAGCAGGCTTTCTTTTGATTCCCCAAATTCTTTCTGCACGTGTTTCCAAACTGACTTCTTTGCTTTCTCACATTTCTCCAATGATCAAAAGTAAGATTGACAAGTTACAAATTGCTTCATCAGGCCTTACAGGCCTATCTAATCATCGCCATCACTTTTGATAAAGCCTCTTCCTGCTTTCCTCACTGAGAGATGGCTCTCACCACCAGCACAGACTTATTTCCCCCACTGAGAATTTCTCTCAGCATTCTTTATGGCTTAGTTCAAGCTCACCATGCCATAAAATTTCTAGGAACTACTCTAAACATGTAAGGCACAAACTGTATGAAATAATTTAGTACATATACTATAACCATATACTATACATACCACAAAACCATGGCCAGAAATACATTCTTCTTTCTACATTTGGCACAAATGCTACAGTGCTCATTCTGGCCAAAGAAACTAATTGGCTTACTAAAGTGTTGTTCCAGTGCAGGCTGTCCTAGAAGACCAAGTAAACACAATCTAGTACTATGACTAGTAACAATGCTGCATATTTTGGGCTACTTTATTTTTCACCCATTTTGGTATGTCATTAAATCAACCACGTTAGAAAAATCATGATCTGTGCCTTTGTTTTTAATTCTCCTGCCTTATGATCAGATAATTTACAAATCTGTGCTAATGATATAGCTCCTCTATTTTAACCCTTCTGAGTTGGCAAAAGCACCATTACCAAACACACATATACTGTAGTTCTACAGATGTGTTTCTGAATACCTGTTTAAAAGACAATCCTGAATTATAATTTAGTCTGACTTTGTAAAGAATTCATGAGCAAAGTTTCTTAACATATCTTGCCATGGTGAATTTTAAAAGCATCTGATCTTAAAGATCACCTACAAAATGTGAGAAGTGCTAAACATTCTTTATTTGATGCTACACATAAACCACACTAAAATGCCTTTTACTTAGTGAAGATATACTAAAGTATTTCTAAAGAAATACTTTAGAGAATTTTAATTAAATTGGCATACTTAAGACCAAAAAGATAAAGTGGACATTATCAGTGTATCTTCAGCCCTTGCCTTAAAAGGCAAATGAATACAACTTGAAACAGGTGAATCTTGCTCTGTTCTATAAGACACTGAAGGGATCTTCTCAATATTTAAATATGTTAATATAACCAGTTATAGAAATCTAAATATAAAACCAATCTCCTATAGGGTTTGAGAAGGCATTCACCATCTCCCTGAAAAGTTTAACATTTCTTATTCAAGTTTAATCATCTCTTTAGAAGGGGAAAACAGTGATAGCACTTATTGAACTGGAATTGCTACCAAAATTCAAAAAGCTGACATATTCATTTAGCCACAAGCCAATCTTATTTAAATCAGGACAGAAATATTACATCAGCCATTCATGATCTGAAGTCTAGTGTATGAGATCAATTTAAATATGGTACACATAAAAAGTCATGAGACATCTGTTTCGTAATAAATAAGGCAGTGGCCAACTATTACTCATTAGTAGCTTGTTTGAGATAGGCTATCAAGTCTGCCCTCTCTCCCTTCTTCTTAATGCCAGCGAAGATCATTTTTGTTCCAGGGATGTACTTCTTGGGATTCTCCAAATACTCCATCAGCGTCTCCTCTCCCCAGGTGATGCCTAAACAAGGAGGGATGTATTGGTAAGTATGTCACACTCCTGAAAAGGTGTTTACCAAAGATTACACTCATGTAATTTGTGCTTGCGTTAGTTAATGGTCCCCCTCTTACCTTTGTTCTTGTTGGCATCTGTGTAAGAGAATCCAGGAGACTGACCCGTCTTTCGCCCAAAAAGACCATGGAGATTTGGCCCAGTCTTGTGCTTGCCTCCCTTTTCCACAGTATGGCACTGGGCACACTTCTGAACAAAAATCTTCTTGCCCTTCTCAACATCACCCATTTTCAAATCTAAAAATGAAAGACTCAATTTATTAATTTTTCTCTTTAAGTAAAAAAACAGTGGAAACCAATGATCAACTCCAGCCACTTACTCACTGCAAACTTATGACATTAAGTACCAGGCTGAATTTCATTTTACATAGTTCACTGGCAAAAGATTCTTTAATACCAAAAACACTATCTAGAACTTCCTCAAAAACACGTCTCTGTGCAGATAAGTGTCAACTAAGAACTAGCACTTGACATCTGCCTCTACAAGCATTAAGGCACAGGCCACTGCAACCGCTGACCTTCAACACATCCTGAAAACAGTTCAGGCTGGAGATCAGGAATGAGGCACTCTGTGCTCTGGTAAAAATTGGCCCAACAGGCCTTCAGAAAGATCCTTTCAGAAGATTTTGAGTCCAACTCTTCCATCTCCTCATATCCAGAAAAGCACTAAAATCATTAACGGTGACATATGCTCCCGGTGACTAGCAGCAAGCCTCTACCAAAATGTGTGTTTGACTTCACATACCCCCTCCACTACAATCATAAATAATACTGACTTTCCCCCCATTCTGATCAGTTTCTTAAGAGCTATCTGTCCCCCAGGGAATTCCCTAGCAGTCCAGTGGTTAGGACTCCGCCATGGTGAGGCCAAAAAAAAAAAAAAAAGAAAAGAAAAGCCATCTCCCAGTCCATAGTCCTCATTTTGCCTCAAATAAAACTTAACTCACAACTCTCACGTTGTGCATTTTTTTCTTCCAGTTGACATAAGTGATGAAAGGTTAGAGCCCAAGTAAGCAAACTGGGAACCTGCTTCAAAACCATTTCAGAAGATGAGATCAAGGTCACAAAAAGTCACAAATGTGAATAAACTGAACTGTGATTATATTAAACCCCAACCACCAAAATTCGAACTTTTAAAGTGGTCTAATTATTCACACAATTTAAAGCCACCTCTCTCTGAAGATAAAGCAAAATACATTTTTACAAAAAGGAAGATAACGACTGATTCAGCCTGCTCAGATCCCTCTAAGCTGCCTTGCTGTGGGTAGGAGACCAGCAGCAGGCTTTTGAGGTCTCCCAGGAACGCCCATCCTCCAGCTCTGGGATCCCCGGCAGCGACCACGAGGTCATCCATGCAGGCTGGTTTCAAGGAGACTGTGATGAAACCTACCTTTCTGAGGTGCCTGAGCTGGTTAAGGGGGTAAGCGACAGGTGGCCAGGAAAATGAATGACTTATGGGAGGAGCAGTAATTTTTGCTCTCTTGGAAGGAGGACATGAAGCGCTGAGCACCGTCCCTCGACTCCCGCCCTCATCGGGGAGGAAGTCCTGTCTGTCACCGCCACAGCCCCGCACTCCCGACAACGGAAGGCCGGCGTCTCGGTGAGAACCACGACCAAACCGCCTCCGAGCTTTCCGGACCCTGACCGAGACCACATCAGTACCCAGTGAGGGTCCCGCCCCACCTCACGCCATAGCCCACCCGGCTGGGCCCCCACTCCCTGTCCCCCCACCCGGCCCCCAGTCCACTCGCGCGCCCCCCCCGCAGGCGCGCGCCCTCGCGGCTGTTTCCCGCCCGCGGCAGCCTCCGCGTCCGGCGCTCACCGTTGTTTCCCGGTGCACGCCTAAGTGGGGGCCGCTGGCAAGCCGAACGTCCCGCTCTCTCAGCCCAAGGACACGCCGGTCCGCGCCTATGTATGGGTGCTGGTGCAACCAAACTGGCTCCGCCCCCTGCCCTCCCGACGTGCGGCCCGGCGAATTGAGACGCAGTGACGTCGCCGCGTCTCATTGGCTCGGGTCTCGGGGCTGAGGCAGGACCCCGGGCGCGCGCATGCCGGCTAGTACGGTCGGGAGGACCGCGTGAATGCCCTTCCTCTCCCGGCCTGGACTTCCGGGCAGTTACGACAGGCCTTTCGAGGTACGACATCGAGGTTGTGCCGGAAGGGGCTGACATCAGCCTCGGGCCTTGGTGTGCGTGCGTGTGCCGGTGGGGAGGGTGGAGCGGAGTCGAGTGGTGGATCGAGGGCATTATCCTTTAAGGAAACGGGACTCGTGCTGGTTGACGTCATGCGCTTGGAACTGCACGTTTTGTCTGCTCCGAGGTGGATGATCGACTTTGACACACCCTAGAGGTTTCCTGGCTATCTATCATCCCTTCAGCTGGCGACCTTTACCCAGACTCGGTCGTATTTCCGCGGCTGGCGCCAGCTGCACCCCAGAGGAATAACCCAGAACCAGGAGTGATAAGAGTTGGGACACGAGCTCCTGAGCTGGTTCTTGTTTCGCCTCTACCTTGAAGTTAAGTCATCTTCTTCCACATCTCCCCTTGATGGTGCCCAGAAGGCTGGACAGGTGCGGCAGTCGAGGCAGAGACTGGATTATAGCTCTGGCATTTCAGCTGCCGGCTTCTCTTCTGCCAACACCCACTTGTCGCGTTTGTGTGCAGAAAGAGCAAAGAGTGTGTGGGAACAGCGTCCAGGAAGAAACATTTTTACGTGGTTAGAGAATTTTTGGAAATCTAGAGAGAATTTGCATCCCATCTAACCTAGGTGAAGGTCATGTTCAAGTAAGCTAATGTGGTTGGGTCTTATTAGAAATGCAGTTTTGATCACGACAGCTTCCAGTAATCATGCTTTTCCTCCATACAGAACTAGCGCTCCTTCCTGACATGCTCAGTTTTGTCACTGGGAAATTTCTCGACTTCCTTTGTTCCTCAGATTCAGCCCCCGAGTTCGAATGAGTTTTTCCTTCTTTCCCACATTCTGTCTAACGCTGCCATATTCATTCAGTGAAGTGTTTATTGATTGCGTATTATGTGCCAGGCACTGTCTAGGAATGTGAAGTAAATCAGTGAGGACTTCTTTGGCGGAGCTGACATTCTAGCAACCTTCCTGTCACCTCCAAGTTAAGCAGTAGGTACCAGGATAACCTAGATTGCCTCAGATACCTCTTAAACCACGGGTCCTATAATTTTTGCCCCAGACCATCTATTTCCCCATATGATTAAACTATTTTTATTGTTTTCTAACTGTGTCCTGGTTTCCCATTTCCCTTTCTCTAATCTCACACACTGCAGCCTCAGAAGTGTGCTATAAAACAGAGCAGAAATCACAACACTTGAATATTCAAGACTTTTTGTGGCTTTTGGAGGGGACCGAGATAGTGTTTAGGTGTACTACTGAAGTAGGCTCATTTGGCTAGCTGCCCAAGTTTTTGAAAGACCAAGCTTAGCAACACCTTGCAAATTAAGCCTGTCCTTTTGAAGCCAAGGCCTGATAGTGCCACCTGTATCCCTTCAAGGAATACTTGGCCTTTAAAAAGGTAATTGTCCTATCAAAATCTGTGTTTGTGGTATCAGAAGTTACTAGTCTCTGTTCAGTTGACTGATGGGGAGTATCAGCATTGTGCTGGTACTGCAGGGCATGTAGAAGTAGCAATAAATCAACTGGCCTAGATGAATTGATTGACATTTCCAGTTTATTCCCATCAGGGGGAGAATAGAAAACCAGATGTTCTTAATACTTTTAACTAAGGAAATTGTGGGTAAAGAGTCTTGTTATTGAAAGTAATAGGAAAATGAGGAGAAAGAGAACAAGAGCAAAAAATGAACACTTGGCACATTCCTGTAGTAAAGCAGATACCATAAAATTTGTGCTTAATATCCATGTATTCAGGTTCTAAACAGATTTGTAGTGCTTACAGTGTATTCAAGATACCTGAGAGAATTAGTTGAGGAGAACAGTAATATTCTGCAAGTTGCTCTGTTTCATATTCTTATATCTTTTCTCTGTACCTCCATCTTTTCCTAAAGTAGTGGCTGATAAGAGGTATACCTATTATAAAACAAATGCCATAGATTTCTCCTTCCAGCAACACAATGGACGACATATTTTTAAAAACCTTCCTGGGACTTCCCTGGTGGTGCAGTGATTAAGAATCTGCCTGCCAGTGCAGGAGACACGGGTTTGAGTCCTGGTCTGGGAAGATCCCACATGCCGTGGAGCTACTGAGCCTGCTTGCCACAGATACTGAAGTCCGCGTGCCCAGAGCCCGTGCTCTGCAACAAGAGAAGCCATTGTGATGACAAGCCCCTGCACTGCAACAAAGAGTGGCCCCTGCTGACCACAACTAGAGAAAGCCCACACGCAGCAATGAAGACCTAACGCAGACATAAATAAATAAGTAAATAAATAAATAAAAACCTTCCTGATGAAAAAAATCTAGTAAAATACCACCCCCTCAAATCAAAACATAATGAGGTTGCAAGAAGGTGAGGGAGATCTGGTTGGAGGCAGGGGTGCGGCAGGGAACAAGAACTGAAAACTGTGAGGAGCATAAGCTGATTCTAGTGCCACCTTATGGACATTTGCTGAAGTGAAAGAGCCTTAGGCTTTAAGAGCAGCTCTGTGGAATGGAAGTAAAGCTCATACAAGGGAGGAGTGGAGGAGAGGGCAGGGAAGGTTGGCTGAGACCCCTGCATAATGCTGGAACACTTAACTCTAAAGGGTAAAATATAGTCTGCTTACTGGCAAAGGGAAGAACCAAGTTAGTCTTGTCCAGCTTGGCCGTAGGTACTGGGTGTGAGGAAGAAGTATCCCCTGGTAATTCATAACCACAGGTCTGCCCTCATGCAGGTCTAGGGTTTGATTTTATTTTACCTGCATGGTCTGAGGAACCTCTTGTTGCAAAATGAGCAAAGTAGTTATGGATGGGCAGTGTGTTCTGGTGTGTGACAAAAAAACCCTCAAGTCTCCAGAGGAATATCTCGACCCAGGCACCTTCAGCCCCCTTGCTCTTAAGAAATGCCAAGTGTCAGATGGTAATGAAAACCCACAGAGAGCAAAATTATAGTCCCAGATGGCCACAGGTGTGGGAATTATTAGATAACGTTGGAGAAGTAAAAATCTTACCAGCAAAGAGAGACCTCTTCACATCACTATGGAAAGAAAGCAAACACGTTCATTATTGAATAAGCGCAATATAAAATAGCTGTGTGTAGATAATCCACAAGCAACTGCCAAATCAGAATAAGACCTCCCACAATTTGTACAGCTACACAGATTATTATAATCCTTTTATCTCATGCTGTTTTTAGCTGGCACATAACATGAGGCTTTAGGATCAGTAGGACCCTATTTTCCACTTGGCAGCATGATTATCACTTATTGTTTGGATTATTGGTAACCTGTTTTCCATAGGAGGATTTGACATCACAGTTTGCAGCCAGATCCTTCTTGGTTTTTTATTTTTTCACATTCTTTCACCCTGAGTCCACTTGGAAGCTGTGGTGGCCATTTGCTTAATTAGTTGTCTTCATCCAAAAGGAAAAACTTTTATTTTCCTGAGAAACAAATGGTTTCACTTACAACTCCCAAGGTGAAGCTCTGTCTTCCTTGGTGTTTATATTTCGAAACGGTGAAAGCCCAGACCTTCAGAGAGACTTATTTACATTCCAAAAGGTTAGAGTGAGAACTTAGGCTCTTTACTTTTTTCCTAGGAAACACTCTTAGAAGAAGGGAGAGAGGGGAAATGGTCTCTTTTTCCTTTATAAACAGAGAAAATAATTTTTATTTATCTTTATGATGTATAGTATGAAATGACATTGAAAACATTTAGATAAATAAAAGAAGGAAACAAAAACATGCAGCAAACAAGGGCCTATCAAAAATAGTGTGGTAGATTTTAAAAAGAGCCAAAGATAACTTCTATAAATGAAAGTTATAATCATTGAAATAAATTTTATATATCATGATAAGCTTTATAGAAAATTCAAAGACAAGCAAAACTAAGCCATAGCTATAACTAAAGGAAGTGATAAACATAAACACATACTATAATTCTGAGAGGGCAGGCTTGGGAATGGAATGAGGAGAAGCATATAGGTAGATAGAGGTTTTTAATAATATTTTAGTGATTGGATTATAGATTGTTTTTTAAAAAATATAAAATTAATAAATATGGCCAGCCATCCCACATTAAAAACTCAAAAGAATGGGCCACAGAGCACATTTTAAAAACAGGTTACAAAAAGACACAAATGAAAGAATGAACTGGAAGGTAGATATAAAGAAATTACTAAATGTAATATAGAAAACAAACAATAGACTCTATAAAAGAGAAATTAGAGAAGTTAAGACATAGGAAAGAGAGAACAAAGAGGTCTATTTAGAGTTCCAGAAGAATAAAATGGAGAAAATTGGGGAGAGGCCTATGTTTGAAAATATAGTGTCTTGAGAATTTTCCAAAACTCATGTAAGACATGAGTCTCAGATTCAGGAAGCATGTGAATGCAAGCAGAATAAACATTTGACATTAAGACACATGTTGGTGGAACATCAGAACCCTCAAGACAGGGACTTCCTTGGTGGTCCAGTGGGTAGGACTCTGTGCTCCCAATGCAGGGGGCTTGGGTTCAATCCCTGGTTGGGGAACTAGATCCCACATGTATGCCACAAAAAATTTTTAAATATTAAAAAAAAAGCCCTCAAGACAAAAGAGAAGTATTTAAAATAATCAGATATAGGGACTTCCCTGGCAGTCCAGTGGTTAAGACTCTGTGTTTCCACTGCAGGGGGTGCAGGTTCAGTCTCTGGTCAGGGAACTAAGATCCCACATGCTAGGCAGTGTGGCCAAAAACATTTTAAAAAAAAATCAGACATAAAAGATTATCTACTTAAAAATCACAAATAGACATATAGCAGTTTTCTCAATAGCAACAATGAAAACCAGAAGTCAGTAGAGTAACTGAACAGTAAAGTAAAAGAGTAGAGTAAAAACAGAAGTCCTTAACATCTCAACTGATTGAAAAAATAGTTGTAAATCCAGAATTATGTGTCCAGCTAAACTTTTATTCAAGAATGAAAGCAAAAAATTTTTACAGAAAAGGAAAGCGAGAGTTCATCACCAACAGATTCTTGCTAGAGAAACCTCTAAAGAATGTACTTCAAAAGAGGTAGAAAATTATCCCAAATGGAAGGCCTGAAATGCAAGAAGGAAGGGTGAAAAAAGTAAATATGTGGATAAATCTAATGAAAACATTAATTGTATAAAAAATAAAAATGTCTAATTTGGAAAGTAAAAGCCAAAGTAGTTAAAATATTCACTGTAACATTTAAGATGGGAGAGTATGATCAGAGTTTAAAGTTCAGTATATTGTTCTTGAAGCATTCATGGTAAAACTTTAAGCATAATCACTAAATGGATAAGAATAGAATGTATAACTTCTGAAACACTTGAAGGTAAAATGGAATTTAAAAATTTACCCAGTACTGAAGATGGTAGGGAAAGAGAAAAATAAACAGAATGTCAGAAGTTCTGCTTCCAGGAACAACAGAATAGTTAGTGCAGACGAACTCTTTGCTGAAGACAATTTGAAAAGCTGGATGTAGTAATCTACTGCGTAGCAAGTCACCCTGAAACTCAGCAGCTTAAAGCACAAACCTATTTATCGTCTTACACTTTCTGTGGGTCAGGAATCTGGAAGCAGCTCAGCTGTGTTCTGATTCTGGCTCAGGGTCTCAGGAGTTTGTAGTCACAAACTGTTGGACAGAGATACGGTTATCTGAGGGCTCAAATAGATCTGGAGAATCCAATTCCAAGCTCACGCATATGGTTGTCCAGCCTCCTCAGTTCCTTGTCGGCTCTTGGCTGAAGGCCTCTGGTTGGGACTGCTTCCAACGTGGAAGCTTGCTTCCACCAGACTGAGAGATAAGAGAACCCAAGACAGAAGCCAGTCTTTTATAACCTTTCATAATCTGTGACATACCATCACTTCTACTACTGGTCACAGAGACTAACCCTGGTATAGTGTAGGAGGGGCCTTCTCAAGGCTGTAAATACTAGGATGCAGAGATCACTGGGCACACTAGATGATATATCCACATGCTTATTTATCTAGAGATATCTAGGTATCTATAAGATCAGTTCAGATCTTGCAGAGGTTGTGGAACCTGATACCTTGTAAACAACTCTTGCATTAGGTCAGCATTTCAAAGGGCTACACCCTGGGTGAACTGGAAGGAAAACAGTTCTTAGGAGATCTGTAGCCTGACTTCTTTTTTGGTTGGCCAAAGGAAACCTCAAATTTGGAGTTTGGAATAAGGAATTCTGTTGCCTTCAGCCACCTGGCAGAACCAAATGAAAATTTTCTCTGGAAGAAGATAAAATGAGACTAGGTCCCAAATCATTTCTACAAGAAAGGTTTAAAATAAAGTGCCAGCAGAGAAAGAAAGACAAGATACACAATGTGAGCAAGAACCAGCAGAAGCAAGGAAGAGATCATAGGGACTCCAGATTTTGGAATTATCAGACAGACTATAAAACATTTGTTTATTATGTTCTAGAGATAAAAGCCAGGCTTGAACATTTTAGAAGGGAACTGGAAAGTATATTTTCAAAAAATATAACATATAACAAACTTGAAAAAGAATCAAATAGAAATTTTGGAATTGAAAAAAAAAATCAAAATTAAGAGGATACAAGGTTAAAAAAATAATACTAAAAAAAAAAATTAAGAGGATACAGTGATAATGTATAATGTATTTTTAGGTGGGGTCCCAGAAGGAGAGAAGAGAGAATGGGATAGAATCAATATTTGAAAGATATAAGTCCAGAAATTCAAGAAACCGTATGATTCCAAATACTGTAAAAAACCAAAGATAATAAAGCAAAATGAGAAAAACATTCCAAGACCTTTTAGACAGTTAAGTTTTCTATAGCAACAAAAGAAGTCAGGGGACAGGATGTGGATAGCTTCAGCGTACTGAGAGAAAATTAAATTCTGCATCTGGCAAACATCTCTCTTAAGAATGAAAGAAAAATAAAGACTTTTCAAACATAAACTGAGCTTGCTACCAGCATATCCACACTGAAGGAAATTCTAAAAGGCGTTCTTTAGACAAAAGGGGAATGAGTCCAGATTGAGAGATCAGAGATGAAGTTAGAGATTAACTCATTACTGACTCGGGAATTTTTGCAGAAACTAGCGCCTATGGCCGGTGATTTTTATTTTGGCCGGCCAAAAATTAATTCTGTCATTTCAATAACACTTTGTAGGTTATTACATTCAATAGTTAACACCTGACACACCTGTAAATTCTTCCAATTTTCGTGAAATGTTGTCTTAAGTCCACTCTTCTGTGGAAGCAAAGGAGCATTCTCTAGCACTGTGAGTTTCATTTTCACTTCCTGTATCAGACTCAATCACTAAGGATTTTTGTCTTCTTGTTGTCTTTATAATTCACATCATTGGAATCAAGAACTATATTCTGAGGAACTGTCATCTTCTGAGACACTGGTATATATGTCACTCAGACAATCAAAGAAAGTGTCTGCATAAAATTCATTGGAAAATTCTTCTTCACTCAAAATTTTGCACTGCGTGATTTTTGAAAATTGTACATTTATAATATACACAAGGTTGGAACCAAAACCGAACAGAGCAAAGTGTGAATGATGGTGCCAACCATAAGTTGTGTAATGAGCCCTTGATCAGTTTTAAGCTCTAACAGTTTCGCAAGGTGATGTTTATTGGATCACTCTAAAAATGTATCGATATGTCTCCAGTCAGTAATGTGTTTAAGAGCAACAAAATAGGTAAATATGAGGTTGAATCCAAGTGAACATTGGTCAAATAATAATGATAATGTCCTTTGTAGTTGAAATATATACATGACAACAATAGCGTATAAGACAATAGAAAAGTAAGTAGAATTAAAATATTTTAAGATCTTTGCATTATCCAGGAAGACTGTATATTTTCTGTCTTTTTTTTTTCTTTCTCCTTCTTTCCTTCCTTCTTTCCTTCTTCCTTCCTTCCCCCTTCCCTTCTTTCCCTTCCTTCCCTTCCTTCCTCCCTTCCTCCCTTCCCATGCAGCTTGCAGGATCTCAGTTCCTGACCAGGGATCAAACCCAGGCCCCTGGCAGTGAGAGCGATGAGTCCTAACCATTGGATTGCCAAGGAATTCCCTATTTTCTAGGGAAACGAATAAAGTAATATATCATATTAAGATAGTATTTTCAAAGTAATGGGAAAAATAAAATGGTGTTTAATTAAAAAAAAAGACAAGAAAAAAGAGAAAAATAACTTGGGGAAAAAAAACCACATTGTAAGATGGTAGAGTTAAAACCCAGTTAGATCAGTTGTTATATTAAATGAACTTAACTCTGTAGTTTTTTTGTTTTTTTTGTTTGTTTTTTTAAATCTTGGCTGGGCCACATTGCTTATAGGATCTCAGTTACCTGACCAGGGATTGAACCTAGGCCATGGCAGTGAAAGTGCCAAATCCTAACAACTAGCACCAGGGAACTCCCTAAATTCTATAGTTTTAAGACAATTTCAAAAAAAATTTTTTTCCCAAAACAAATATTTGCTCTTTACAAAAATGTATCTAAAACACAAGAATGTTTGAAAGTAAAGGAATGGGCTAATATAACAAGTAAATAAATGTCTGATAAGAAAGATGAAGAAAAAAGGCACTAAAAAATCATGTGAAAAATGACAAATTATATAGACACTGAAAAAAAATCATTATTTTATTGAAGATTTAGATCAAATGAAAAATTCCTTGAAAAGTAGAATTTATCAAAACTGATATAGGAATAAAGAGCAGACAAATAGTACTATTTAAAAAAATAAAAGAGGGGCTTCCCTGGTGGCGCAGTGGTTAAGAATCCGCCTGCCAATGCAGGGGACATGGGTTTGAGCCCTGGTCCGGGAAGATCCCACATACCTGTGCACCACAACTATAGAGCCTGCACTCTAGAGCCCTTGAGCCACAAATATTGAGCCCACATGCCACAACTACTGAAGCCCATAAGACTAGAGCCTGTGCTCTGCAATAAGAGAAGCCAACACAATGAGAAGCCCGTGCAGCACAACAAAGAGTAGCCCCCACTCACAGCAACTAGAGAAAGCCTGCGTGCAGCAATGAGGACCCAGCACAGCCAATAAATAAATTAATTAATTAATTTAAAAAATAAAAGGAAAAAGTTCTTTAAAGAAATTGAATCCATAATTTTGTCTTCCCCCAAAGAAAACTCTAGGCCCATATGGACCCAATGGTAAATTGTACCAAACATTTAAGAAGAAATAATCCCAGTAAGTAATAAGTTCTTTTGGAGGACAGAAAGAGTATACTTACATATATATATATATATATGGAACTGCAGAGTCAATCAGCATCATTGCCTTATTAAATTTAAAATAATATGTTCTCATTCTCCTAAGTGCATCTATCTTGCGACTATGCCACATAGGTGATTTAAATGGGATTTGACAGGAATAATGACCCCTGCATTTTTCAAGTCTTGGACAGTGGCCCTATACGTGTATGCCTTCCTCGCCCCTTCCCCAAGATTTGACATTGACCTTATTTTGGGGGGAGAGGGTGCTCAATATATTACTAAGTCCAAATTCATACTGCTTGCTGCATGATAGGCCAATAAATCAAGAGACGAGTTGCTGGGGCAAGAAATAGCGACTTTATTTGGAAAGCCAGCAGAGAAAATGGGGGACTAGTGTCTCAAAGAGCCATCTTCTCTGAGTTAGAATTCAGGCTTCTTTTACACTAGAAGGGGAGGGGATAAAGTCCTGGTTCTGGTCAGGTTCCTGAGGGGATGTGTTAATTTCTTCCTGCCTGCAGCCATTAACAGATAGGCCTGGTCAGGATGTTTCCTGTGAGCAAAACAATTTGTTGTTAAACTAACAAATTTTAGCTTAATGCTCATTACCTGGGAGGCAGAATTCTCAGGAGGTATATGCCTTCATGTATAATTCAAACTTATCAGCAACATCCCTTTTGTGATTAACTTGTAGCAATAGCAGTAGAATTCAAACATTAACCTAAAAGAAACAGATGCAATATGGAGTCAGATTTGTTCTCCCCTATTATAGTTATACTTCCACTGGCCTTTTCTTTCTTTACGGTTAGGGAGCCAAAGCAGGGATCCCTCCGGTTGCTGAGTATGTTCAAAAGACACACTCAAGAACTGGGGAAGTAGCTACCATTTGGTTCTTACCAGCTCCATCAAGAGGCAAACTTGGCCTCCCTCCACTGACTGGTGGTTCACAGTGGTCTTCTGGGTCTAAAGAGATTAGTGAGAGCCAATGTTTAATCTTGAAATGAAGGTGTTTCCTTTTCTGCAGCACAGTTATCCCTTGGATCTCTTTGTGAAAGTTTAGGCAGAAGATTTAGAATAGATACTTGTTTCCTAGGTCTTTCCTCACCGCATTAATCAGTTTCAGCCTCATTAATCATGTTCAGGAATTGTGAACTAATTCTGATCTGAGTTTTGGCAAGGGATTAGGACTCTGTTTTGGTGACTGGAGTTGAATCCTTTTTAGTTTTAATGTTTTTTTTTGTTATATACAGCACATAGACCTTAGTGTGCGGCTTGTCTGTTTCAATCCTGAGTAACCCAAGGGCAATTCACCAGTGCCCCAAATCCTTCTGGATCAAATTTCTCTGATTACCTTCCTGTCCTGCTGCTTATTACAGTAGCCATTCCCATTTTGCCTCTGAAAGTTAGTGGTAAGCTTGGCCTTTGCTAACCAGGGATTCTGTTAACCCCTATAAAATCAGGGAACCCACTTCAATTCAGTATTCTCCCTTCAGGTTACAGTTACTTCACTGTGTTTCAAAGAAGTTTGTAATCCCTTCACAAATTTATTTTTTAACCTCATAATTTATTGAGCTGTAATTCACATTCCATACAATTTAAATTGTATAATTCAGTGATTCTTAATATAGTCAAAGATATGAGTGATCACCACAACAGTCAATTTTAGAACATTTTTATCACATCAAGGAGAAAACCCCGTATATTTATTACTTCTCTGCCCCTTATTCGTATCACCCCAACCCCCCAGCCCTAAGCAGCCATTAATCTATTTTCTGTCTCTAGCTTTTTTAAAAATAAACTTATTTATTTTTATTTATTGGCTGCATTGGGTCTTTGTTGCTGTGCGTGAGATTTCTGTAGTTGTGGAGAGCGGAGGCTACTCTTCGTTGTGGTGCACGGGCTTCTCATTGCAGTGGCTTCTCTTGTGCATCTCGGGCTCTAGGCATGCAGGCTTCAGTAGTTGCAGCACATGGGCTCAGTATTTGTGGCTCGCAGGCTCTAGAGTTCAGGCTCAGTAGTTGTGGTGCACGGGTTTACTTGCTCCGAGGCATGTGGGATCTTCCCGGACCAGAGCTCAAACCTGTGTCCCCTGCATTGGCAGGCGGATTCTTAACCACTGTGCTACCAGGGAAGCCCTCTATAGCTTTCTATATCCTGGATTTTCTTATCAATGAAATCATGTAGTATGTGGTCTTTTGCGGCTTCTTTCACTTAGTATATTTTCAGGGTTCTTCCATGTTGTAGCATATATCAGAACTTCACTCCTTTTTGTGGCCAAATAATATCCCATTGTATTGATATACCATAATTTGTTTATCCATTCATCCATTGACTGATATCTGGGTTGTTTCTAGTTGGGACTATTACAAATAAAGCTCCCACGAATATTCATGTGCAGGTTTTGGTGTGAACATAGTCTTCATTTCTTTGGGATAAATGCCCATTAGTATAATTTATGGATCATATGGAAGTTGCATGTTTAGTTTTTAGGAAATTGGAAAACCGTTTTCCAGCACTTGCTAGCAATGTATGAATGATTCAGTTTCTCCATATCCTCACCAGCACTTGGTGTTTTCACTATTTATTTTAGCCATTTTGATAGATGTGTCATGATATCTTATTGTGGTTTTAATTTGCATTTCTCGAATGGTTAATGATGTTGAATATCTTCTCTTGTGCTTATTTGCCATTTGTATCCTCTTTGGTGAAATGTTTCTTTATGTCTTTTGCCCATTTTCTGATGGGATTATTTGTTATTTTACTGTTGAGTTTTTAGAGTTGTTTGTAAATTGCAGATATTAGTCCTTTGTTATATATGTAGCTTGTAAAATCTTTTCTTTCAGTCTAGGGCGTATCTTTTCATTCTTTTGTTGCAGAAATTGATCCCATGAGAAACCAAGCACCACACTGGGAGGGCTGGATAACTCAGGTTTATTGAGCCAGCGGACCCAGACGAGCCAAAATTCTGGGCCCCGTTCCAGGTGAATTCTCTCCTTATATAGGTTAAGACTCATAGCTACAGCTGGCATTAATTGATTGGCTACAGTTGGCATTAATTGATTAGCTACAGCTGGCATTAATTGATTAGCTACAGCTGGCATTAATTGATTAGCTACTCAGTTTCCATAGGTTACAGAGTGAGGGAATTGCTAGGGGTTACATGCAAAGGGTTTTCAAACAAGGGCAAGCAGGGGCAGGAACAGAACATTTCATACTTATCTGATCATCTTTTAGGTTCCAGTTGATTTTTTAAAATTAATTAATTAATTAATTTTATTGGCTGTGTTGGGTCTTCGTTGCTGCACACGGGCTTTCTCTAGTTGTGGCGAGTGGGGGCTACTCTTCCTTGTGGTGTGTGGGCTTCTCATTGCGGTGGCCTCTCGTTGCAGAGCATGGGCTCTAGGCGCATGGGCTTCAGTAATTGCGGCACATGGGCTCAATAGTTGTGGCTCACGGGCTTAGTTGCTCTGCTGCATGTGGTATCTTCCTGGGGCAGGGATTGAACCCGTGTCCCCTGCATTGGCAGGTGGATTCTTACCCACCGTGCCACCTAGGAAGTCCTCCAGTTGATTGTTAAAGTATTTTGTCCTCACTCTAGTGCAGCAGGCAAGTTTTACAGAAGCAGAGCAGGCATAAAGCTATTTTCTAGCTGTGTGTGAACTCCAGATTTTCCTAATCACTTTCTCACAGCGCAAGTTTTAAATTTTGATGAAGTCCAGTTTGTCAGTTTTTTCTTTTATTGATCACGTTTTTGTTTTCAAGTTTAAGAACTCAAGCCTGAGTGAAGCACAGACATATTCTCTTAGTAAGCTACATCACAGACTTCTTGTGCCTAGGGACAGTGGACATGCACTACCTTGGGACCATTTTAAACAGCAAAATCACCAAAACAAAAGGCACAAAATGTGGAAAATGTGGCATGAAGTAGACTGCAAAAAGGACACATTTATAACAGGAGAGCTGAGGCAAGAAGGGAGAGCATTGCCTTGTTCAGCCCTAGCTGGGAACTCTCTCCTGGACAGCCTGTCAGTTTTCTGCAGCCTAGTGAGGAAGGGAGCTGCACCTCTCGGCGCTCAGAAGTCACTGTGCTGGTTGTCCTCCTTTTGCCTCTCTAGATCCATTTCCCCCTCCTTTGTCTTAGGACATTGTTATCTAAGGGCTGCAACACCTGGGTCCCCTTGCTCTCTGACTTCTGGTTGGGTTTGGCTAATGGGAGTGCTGTAACAGTGGGCCCTTCCCTTCTCCTGAAGGGATAGGAGTGGTCTTGCAATTGCTAGTTCCTGGGAACCTCTGATGAGGTTCCTGCCCACATCTCCTAAAGAGTCCCTTCACTCAACTCCCCTCTGTGAAATCCTTTGAGAGTCTGTTTCCTGCTGAGATCCTGACTGATACTGTTACCAAGTCTAAGCTCACTCTGCTCGCCCATGACAGGCCAATGAATCGGAGAAGAGGTGCTGAGGCAAGGAATACGACTTTATTTGGAAAGCCAGCAAACTGTGAAGAAGGCAGGCTACTGTCTCCTAAAAAAGCCATCTTATTGGGCTCTGGATGCCAGTTTGTTTTATAGAATCAGAGAGGGAGGGGCTGTGAGGAAATAAGGTGAAAGGGCCATCAGTCTTACAAAAGATTTCTGGGAATGACCAGGCTTGGTGAGGGGATATGTTAATTTCAGCCATTCACACAGGTGGGCAGGGCAGATTGTCGGCCAGGTGGGCTGAACAGCAACATTCAGGCAGAGGGGAGGGTTCCCGAGACAGGCCATCATGTATGATCACAATCACAAAAGCAACAAAGAGCAAAGGTTAAAGTCAAAGAAACAGATCTAACATGGAGTCCTATTTAGCTCTACACGGTACCTTATACAAATACTTATTCCCCTGTTTTTGGAATGGTATCCAGTCCTCAGTTATGCCTGGTGTTCTCCACGCTAGGAATACTCTTTTTTTTTTTTTTTTTTAACCTTTCTTTGGAAAATAATCCCTCCAGACTTCTATCAGGGTGATGGAGGGCAGTTGTCTAGCACTGGGGAATGGGGTGTGGTGGGGCAGGGAGAGTTTCTAAGGATCAATTGTGTCTTATCTTTCACCCAATCTTCCTTAATTTAGCAACCCTCCATCCCCACCCTACCCCCTACCTTTACTCCCAGACCCAGACACTCGTGGTACTGAGTGAGTTACAGAGCCTTTTGAGAATTCTGCTGTATAAACTGGGCTGTTTGCCCCACTGCAGTTTAGGGTTCTAGGGTCTTCAGCCAGCTGGGATCTACCTTTCATCATTTCCTTTCTAAAATGTTCTTAATGTCTCAGCTCTACCCCCCTACTGACCTGGCTAGTTTATGCTTTGGATAAAACAAAAACAAAATACAGTAACAAACAAACAAACAAACAATAAAAAGCAAACAAAAACAAAGCCAAGAAACTTTCCTGTAGTTTTAATGTGCTTTTTAGAGTAAGTGAAATTAGACGCATGGAGTTGTTGACTGAAAAAAAATGCACATTGTGAGAGCTGCAAGTTTTTTATTTGGGGCAGAATGAGGGCCACAGCCCAGGAAACAGCATCCCACATAGCTCTGAGAAACTGTTCCAAAGAGGAAGGGGGGAAGGTCAGTATATATGTAATCTTGGTGAAGGAGGAGTACATGCTATCAAACATATTTTTGTGGAGGGTTTCTGCTAGTCAGGAGCAGACATCACCATGAAGGGACTTAGTGTTTTCTAGATATGAGGAGATGCAAGGATTGGCTTACAAAATCAGCTCCTGAAAATATCGATCTGTAGACCTGTTCCACCCGTTTTTCCAAAGCACAGAGTGCCTCGTTCCCGATCTCCACCCTGAATTCCCTTCAGGGGCTGCTGAAGGTCAGCAGCTGCAGCAGCACGTGTGATTTAATCCTTGCAGAGGGAGATGGCAAGTGCCCATGGCAAGTGCCAATTTATAGTTGACAGAGTCAATCTATCTTAACCTGGAAGCCTCCATAAAGATTTTTCAAAATTGAGTTTATGATGAGCAGACTTGCAGTGTAGATATTCTCTGTCACCAAATGAGGCCAGATCCATTAGCTTTAACAACCAGCAGAGTTAGGACTAGGACTGATATCCTCTTATGAGTGTTGAGGAGGACGACTAAGACAGATATCTGAAGAGAAGGTTGCATCACTTCTGCATAGAGGCAAATGGAGTGAATACTTATAGTCAGAATGCCGTTCTGCAATCCTGTGCCCCAGTGCAACCCAGGGAAATATGTGCAGTTAAAACCCCAAATTCCTCTACTGCAAAGTTGGATCTTCCAAAGTTTGTTCTTTGGGATTCTAGTCTGATGATATGCTCTGTGATAAGAGGATCAGAGTGTACATCAGAAACGTGTACATTCTATCCCCCTCACTTTAGACATTCCCAAATATATTTACATGTTAAAGGCTGTGGAGAATCTTGTGATTAAGTCATGTGATTGGCTTTCTTGCCCCCAGTTTTCCCCAATGTTATTTTACCATGTAACTTTTTGCTTCTCACAGTACCTAATATACTAGTGCTATAAAATAAAATTTGGAAAAACTTCCATAATTTTAGCCTAGAATAGTTTTAAAGAGGGTATAACCAAATGACATGTTGGTCATGAAACAAAAACAAAAAGAAACCTCAACAAAACACTCACAGAAATTCCTCATGAACTTTCCATGGTAAACTGTGTTTAAAATGTACCTCTTGGCATGTTAAATGAGTTGACTTGCATTTAGGGATTAGCTAAACTCTTGGTGGACACCTTCTAAAAACTATATTTAGGGACTTCCCTGGCAGTCCAGTGGTTAAGACGCCACACTTCCACTGCATGTGGCACAGGTTCATCCCTGGTCGGGGAACTAAGATCCTGCATGCTGCACGGTGCAGCCAAAAAAAAAAAAAAAAAACAAACATGATATTTGGCTTTAGAATAATTGATATCAAGCCATCTGCTATGATCTGAATGTTTGTGCCCACCCCCCCCATTTATATACTGAAATCCTAACCCCCAAGATTTATTAGGAGGTGGGGCGTCTTTGGCAGGTGATTAGTTCATGAAGGCAGAGCCCTCATGAATGGGATTAGTGCTCTTATAAAAGAGGCCCAGAGAGATCCCTTCCTGCTTCCACCATGTGTGGTTGTGGTGAGAAAACAGCCGTCGGTGAGGACGTAGACCCTCACCAGACACCAGATCTGCCAGTGCCACCACCTGCACTTCCCCACCTCCAGAACTGTGAGAATGTTTGTTGTTTATAAGCCACCTGGTTTATGATATTTCATCATAGCAGCCCAAACAAAGACGCCATTCTTTTTTTGCCATAGAGTTCATCGGTTACTAATTAAAGCTATTGCTAGGTCTTCACAATAAAATCATTTTTTCTTTATAAAAGAAATGGCTATGTTTCTCTTTCAGAAGCTTAAAGGAAAAGAAACATCCAACTTAGAATGTGTGCATGCAGAGCATTTTGGGTTCCGTCTTTTCTACTAACTTATTTTGTCCACATGTTTACATAAAGGAACAGGGCCCACACATTTACTTTATTAAGGTAATGGAGTTTGTAGAGCTGTCTGTCCCTCAGTTAACTAGGTTTTGTCTTTGTACCTAATGTTATTTTGTACATTTTCATAAAGGGACAGTGTTCATATATTTATTTGTTAAAATACTATGGTTTGTATAGACATTTATCAATTATTGGGAATTTGAGTTTTTTTCAAATGTTTTTTGTAAAACTTTGTCATACATGTTATTTATCATGATTTTGGAAAAATTCCTTGGCGTATAATTTGAAAATGAAATGAAAGACTATAAATTTTTCTGGTTCTAATAGTTTATTACCAAATCGTTAAACTTTTGAAGAAATCAGAACATCACCTTTTCTGGGTTCTTCTGACTAGATCCTAACTTAAATTCCTGAAAACATAAACCTCATTAACAAGCTCATTATGGCTTCTCCAGAAAACAGAATCCAGCAATGAGGAAGAAATTCTGTTATATTGTTTTCTTTTCTTGTTAGAAGCTGGGTTTTGAAGGGAAGGATGAATATCTCAATTATAGAAATAATAGGAATTGTGGCCATAGAATTGGTGTCTCTTCCCTGAACATTCTTTATCCCTGAGGTCTTTATAGTCTTCTAGAATTGATTTGTGGAAACGTTTTTGTGCACCAGTTTTTGAAAAAGTGTTCTTAAGCTCCAGCAGGTTGGTCTGAGGCTTGGCCACTCCAGTGCTAGGGATCCAACCCAGAATAGGTCTTATTTCTTCATCGTTTTCCATATTCAAGGTCAACCATTCTGGCTTACTTAAAAAATGTTCTAAATCGAAAGCTTCTGAGTCTGGTTTATTTTGTAAAATACTAGGCTTTCTAAGGCTAACAGGGTTTTGGCACTGATTTAAATGTTCATAGGGAATGTAATGGTCTGGGTTACAGTAAGGCATAGCTTGAGGATTGAATGACAGCTGTCTCCAGTACAAGTCTTCTGTCTTTTTAGTATCCGTGATTTTTGGAAATGGTTTTATGTCATAAGTATTAGCCAGATCTTTTGTTGGGTAACAAGATGGGTGTGCATAGGTAGATAGCAAGCTTTGTTCTTCCTTAATCTTGTCTTCAATTTCCTGGTTTTTATGAGTCACACCTGCAGGTATGTTATCGCTCAGAGCCATCATTTCTGTAGAACTAGGTACAAGGGTATGAAAAGCACACAAAACTCTAGGGGTACAATCTGGACAGGAAGGTGGTCTTTGCTGGACAATAGCCTCCAGAGGACGTCGGTTCTGAATCAGTCGGGCAATTCGTCCTTCCAAGGGTCTGGTGGGCTTTAAGGCAGGATGGAATTTTTCTTGCTGTGGTGGTGGGATAAAAGAGAAAACCAATTAATTAATAGATCTGGCATAGTCAGGATATTGCCACAAATGGCAGATCAAAAGTCATACCCATTTTCACTGTCTGAGTAAACATATAACAGGTAGGAGTGTACATTGCAATGTTCTTTGATATTTATTTAAAGACATTGCAATTTGGGTCCTAATAAACACATGTTTTTATAAGGAAAGGCACATTTTTCTTTGGCTATAGGGAAATTCCTCCATGTAGGAACTCTTCGCTTTCAAACTTTCCAAAATATAAAGGAACTACTGGAATCATAAAACAGATGATGTTTTATGACGATGAGGCCCATCACCAACAGATGATGTTAAAAGTTACCTGCAGTCATTTAAACCTCAGCCAAAGCCTTCTTCATTAGGCCAAGGCAAGGGTTTTTAAACCGTGGTTGAATCAGAATCAGCTTTGGAGCTGGCAGAAAATGAGATTCCCAAGCTTGGTCCTCTGATATTGTGATTCAGAGGGTCTGCAGTAGGGCTCAGGAATCTGCTTTCTTAACAAGTATCTTGGGTGATGCTAAGGCCAGTTATGTGCTATGCTTGGAGAAACACTGGTCTGAGGGGGTTTTGTCATATTTGGGCTTCTTTTTGAGATGTTTTATAAATATTGTGAACTCAGTCATATCTGGTAACTGCAAAAGCAGCGAGTGTATTTAAAGGGCTATTAATAGATATATGTCTGTGGGGTGTGGGGGAGGAGGAGGGAAGAGTTGACCTTGAAAGGGCATGAAGGAACTTTCTGGGATGATGGTAGTGTTCAATATATTGATGGGGTTTGGGTTACAAAGCTGTGTGCATTTGTCAAAACTCATTGAATGTGCACTTAAGATCTGTACAATTGTATTGAATGTATATTTTACCTTGAAAGAAAAAACTAATTGAACTCTGATTAATGATATGCATGCTGAATGTTTAGGGTTCAAGTATACGAATGTCTGCAATTTACAATGAAAGGCAGAAAAAATAATAGTGTTTTATGGATGTTTGGTGTGATGGGAGATTGGGATACCAAATTGTACACTCAATATATGCAGTTTATGGTATGTTAACTGTATCTCAATAAAAGTTCTAAAATAAGTATAGTAAAAATGCTAACGATAGACTCTAGGTGATGGGTATTCAGGTCTTAACTGTAAAATTATTTAGACTTTTCTATATGTTTGAACATGTTTATAATATGTTTAAGAAAAAAACTAAAAAAGAATGAATGTATGACAATGATGGAATTGATAGCAAAGATAATAAAAATAAGAATGGTGTGAAAATAATAACTCTAGTTTGGACTTAGAAAATAAAATGGACTTAGGAACATCCTTTTGGAACCTGAACCTAATCTCTTCATAGTTGGAGGAGTTTCCATACTGTTACCAACAAATTTGTTATATCCTTTAGCTAATCAGGTTTGAGTAGATACTGTGAAAAAAGAAAAAAAAATCCAGCTCTTTGAAATGCACTGTTAAATTTATCACAAACAAAAAAAGTATACAGTATATCATATCCTATTTTGATAGCATCCCTATATGCAAGAAGCAGCCTTTAGTACCTTTATTGTATTCTACTACAACAAAATATTTCATACACATATTTATTACCACTAAAACATGCCTTCCCAGAGTCCATTATTTATGTTTTAATTAGAAAGCAGCTAGATTCACTCAAACTTTCTTTTAAACTTCCAACTATTTTAGGCATATTTTATCTTGTTATTGATAAACATTTAGGTGTTGATTTACTTTCATGGTAATTTTGCATATAATATACTTGACAAGCGTCCTTTGTAAAACTGTACATGTATTTCCTTGTAAAAATGATAAAGCTGCTTCCTGAGGGACTGGACTATACAGGGTCAACCCTGTGGAAATCTGGACAGTTGCTGAACACGACTGACAGTATGTATGGTCTTTTCTAGCATTAGAGAATGCTCATTGCAAGTGAAAAATAAAGAAAATTAAAAACCCTTTAGTGAATGATACAGCACAGTTTGTGGAACTACTTCTGGTGTTACAATTTATAACGCCTTGGGAAATATGGAAGCTAATGTAAAATAAATGTGTTTAGTTCAGTCTAAAAAGAGTTCATACTGAAATACCTTATAGTTGTTTTTTAGGTGTCTTTCCACAATCTACATCTTTGAAAATATTCATCTTGTTTAAAAAACTGAATTTTAGAGGATAAGTTTAGGTTCCAAATAAAACAACATAAATGTATACTATTAGGTCATTTTATTTCATTTATATAATTAAGCCAAAAGATTATAACTTCTATCACTAAAGGGCTTGGTCATTTCTTTCAGGCCATTTCAGATAATCAATTAAGAAATCTCTTGATATTTGCAGAGAATTTATTGGCTTTTGATTGTAATTCAGCCAACTCTCAATTATTGTGGATATCAGGAAGAAGCCTTTATCTCTTCAAAAGCAGTGATAATGTCCAATATATAAAATATGCAAAGATTTACAGAATTTATTAAGAATCACATTACATTACTAGGTAAACATTCATAAATCAATTCCTTTGTAAATTTTAGCAACAGTAACATAGTAGAAAATCTGTAAAACAAACAAACAAACAAACAAAACCAGCACTGAGATGAAGAAAAGAAACCTTGCTTGTTCTTCAAAATAGTGAAGTTTGAATCAATTCAGAATTAACTTCTGAATTGAGTTAAATTTTCCCTTTGCTGACTTGGTCACCAATACTCAGGAAGCAAATAAAAAGTGGGCAAAGCAAGAAGAAGCCCAATACCTGGATACTTTCCCCCTAAATAACTGAGAGTTGACTACAATTACTTACAGGCTGCGGGTCAAATCCTATCTGTCCAGTTAACTCTGCTACCTCCTTTTCATGGTAATCATCCAGTTCAAGGGGATTCATGGGCCCCAGACCTTAATGGAAACATCACATCTTATTATTTTGTTAGGGTAAGTGAAGAATGGTACTTACATTTAGACCTTTTATAGAAAAACTTACCTGTTCCCCTTTGTAATATAATTAGAATTGATAAAATGAAAACCAACTTAACCTCCCAATTACCTGCTAAGAGGTACTTACCACCCACCTTATTTCTATTAGTACTTAGAGTAAGAAACAGGGTAAAATATTAGAAGATAAAAGCTGTAACAGCACTTGTCAAATATTACAATTTTGTTCTTTTTACTCATATTAAAGTGAACCCATACCTGTAAAATCATTATTGTATGAAGTGATCCAGTGGGACCTCTCAAGATTTCTTTGTATGTTGGCTTCTTTTAGAGAGTTAATAGGGTCCCACGAATTTAAAGAAGTGTTAGGAGCGAAGGTTTTAGGTGGTTTCGGGTAGAATACTGGCTTGTTTTTCTCAACACATTTAGGAAGCTAGAAAATGAATGTAAAAGATCATTGCTGTTAATGTCATCTAGTAAAAAGGGCTAATTCACTGTCTCAGCAGGAAAGGGGGCAAAGGAAATTCCAGGCTGAAGTCAGACACTACTTTTTCCTTCATTAATTACTAATATTCTGCAACTGTAACCATATTTAGAGTTAAACACAGTATTTTATCAAAGGAGGTCTTTTCTAAAAGTCTTTTGTGGGGCGAAGGGGAAGCTGGGATGAAGTGGAAGCTGGGACGAAGTGAGAGAGTAGCGTTGACCTATATACACTACCAAATGTAAAACAGCTAGTGGGAAGCTGCTGCATAACACAGGGAGATCAACTTGATGACTGGTGATGACTTAGAGGGGTGGGATAGGGAGGGTGGGAGGGCGTCGTGGGAGGGAGGGGATATGGCGATATATGTATAAATACAGCTGATTCACTCTGTTGTACAGCAAAAACTGGCACAACAGTGTAAAGCAATTATATTCCAATAAAGAGCTTAAAAAAGAAAAAAAAAAGTCTTTTGCTTTAGCAAGGAGTCTGAAAATATACTTTGGAGAAATGTCCCCGGAAATCCTCTACCTCCAGAGAAATTTTATTAGAGATATAAAGGTCTCTAAGATACTCCTTTGGCTAAATTTAGCCAAATTGTGTGGCTCCCACTTCTCCTTCCCTGCCTGAAATGACACCATATGATATCGTTCATGAATTTCTGACAAAGGTAAAGTCACTCAAATTCAAATAAAAATTTTCATTCTATAGACATAACTGCTTTACAAATAGAGTTTTGTTTTATATTTTCAAAAGGAGGTTTGAACGTAAAGTGAATGAATGAGTCTTTTTGGTTACTTAGTCTTTTTGGTTATTTAGAAATTCACTTTTTCTCAGATTGATGATTCTCAATACTTACTGAGCACCTAAATGTGTAAGGTAGCAGCAGAAACAAGGATGGATCAGAAACAAATCTTGCCATCTAGGAGTTTATGGGCTAGAAGAGGAGATAAGTTGTGAATGCAAATGACTATAAGATGAAAAGTAACTCTTTCCTATAAGAGAGGTTAAGACAAAATATTTTGGAAGTTCAGAGGAGGGAGAGATTGATTCCAACTGAACAGGGAAGTGGAGCTGGGAGCACAGAGCGTGGGAGGAGATAAGAGGCCATGTTAGGTTATACCATAGAAAGCAGGCCTTGGATGACATGCAGAGATGGGGAGGCCAAAGGAACAGCAAGAGCAGAGGTATGGATGGTGGTGGAAAATATGGAATGAATATTTCTTGAACCTTCTGAACTTCTTGTCCTCACAGTCAGGCCCACCCTTAACATTCGCAGGTCCTGGGGTTTTAGTACAATGAGAGCCCACATTCCATTAGTCTAAATAGTTCAGTTTATAAATCAAGCAGATAAACTGTTAAGTAAATATGTGTCATTCTCCTACCTTGACAAAATACCTTCAAAACAACATGGAAGACCAGGTTCAAATTTAGACTTCTCAGACTATCCCAAGTTCTGCACTGTGACATGGTGGTTCAGAAAGAGCCAACCGCTGGCCCCTGGCCTCAGCACCCCTTACTGCTTTCTTCCCACCCTCAGTTCCATCCCAAACTATGAGGTGCCTTGTGTATGAGGGTACCCTACCCCTCAAGTTCAAGCTCCATATATCTATTACCTCTGCTTTAAGCAAACAGCCATCCCTCGGCCACCCATTTGGCCCAGAGGTATATATTAGCTTGGCAGCACTGTCAACCCCTGGGAGGATGGACGTGAGGAAGGGACCCCATGAAGGCCCTGAAACTGGGCTCAAAGCCATTTGTCAGGGAATCTGCAGTCTCACATCAGTCTCGGGCAGGAGACTGGGGAGCACGGGCTCCAGATACACATATCCTCTTGTCTCTTTAAACTTCCTGACCAATAGGGAGGGCACAGAGGAAGGCCAGAGCTGTGACTTGTAAAGTATGGGGCCTTCTTAAGTTCCTGGGCCTAAGGGTGGTGCTGCTTATAGCAACCCTGTGAGGATGGAAGGAACCCCATTTTACATACATAGCGTAGTCATGATAAAAGGCAGTTGGTAAAAAACTGTCTCAAAAAGTATTAAATAACCACCTCTGTAAATCTTTCACAAATATGTGGCCTGCTTATCCAGGGCTAAAGAAAGCTCTCTTTATTTTCCTTATCTTTATCACAATTTGCAAAGCCAACTTAATATTGTTCTGAAGGAGTGGACTAATGTATCTTAATCTGGTCTAACAGCAGTGATCTACTGAAATGCAATCAAAGGCACAGAGGAAGAAAATAGGAAATGTGAAATCTTATTGTAGCCTAAGGTGTCTGGGAAAGAGTTTAGAGAGTCAGGAAACATTTGAGAGTGGAGAGCTGGCCAGTTTTCAGTGTTAAGGTAATGTTACGCTGAGAGGACAGTGAGAAGAGGTGCTGCTGGTGATCAGCCACTTAACAGGTATCCGTTGTAAATACACTATTCACAGGGTAAAGTTAGTATCTGATATGGGAGGTAAGTACAGAGCAGGAAGGAATTCCAATTCCTGAGATGTCAGTATCTCAGCAGACACTCTAATCTACAAAGGAGTGATGTTAGCTGTTTTGAATTTGGAATAATTCTCAGAGGAGTAGTGCTATATAAATGGTTGTTACATTCTCAGTATAGCCCATAAAATTATGTAACATAAATTATTTAATAAACATTTACTGAATACCTAATACATGCAAAACAATGGGCACGCTTTTAAGGGCCCTGGGCTAGGCACCAAAACTCCATAAATTGTCATAAAATAACAAAAATTAATACAGCCATAACATGTTAAACAAAAAATTAAATATAGTGTTTTTTTTGTTTTAGTCTTGAATGATGGGTCTTAATAAAGTTTAATGGGGAGCAAGAAAAGGTTTATTGTGGAGACCACCTTGCCCTTTGGAGAGATGTTAGCACTGGGGACATTTATTGGATCTTTATTGGGTCATATTTCACTTAATTGTATTGTATCAGCACCATTTTTACATTAAGAAGTCATGATTAGGAACTTTGTCACTTGCATATGAAATGAATAGAGGAGGGAGAGCAAATAAGAGACTGGCAGAGATATATTTCTTTGGTATCTAGTTAGGACTTTGGAAGAGAGAGAGTTAAAGGCATAAGAGGATGCACAGTGGGAGGAAGGCTGCCTGGGACAGAATGGAGAAGAAGCAAAGGCGGCAAGACAGTGTGTAGGGAGCATGTGTGGCAGGAAAGAGAGCGTGCCCGTTGTTTCCTATTCTGGATACCCTGGTTGTTGCTGGGGATGAGCAGGTGGGAAGGTGGTGATGGGGAGGTGTACAGTGGGCAACCAGTAATTTGATAAAATGACATGCTTCTAAAGGAGGTGCCTGTGTGCTTGCCCAATTCATTTTTGGTGTTTGAGGATGAGTGTGGATTATGGGCACTATTGTGGGGAGATGGAACTGTCCTAGGAGTGAGGAATGTATCTCTAGGAGGGAGGAAAGACACTTTAGATTGGAAGATGGCAGCTGGTTCAAGAAGGAAAACTACAGTCCTTTGTAGGGGTGACACAAGTGAATGCTCTTTCCAAGGCAAGCAAAGATCTTTCCAAATATTTAGAGTTAAGGAAAATTGGTAGTAGGCCCAATTAGACTTAGAAAATGGTTAAAATATTTTGAAAAGTCCAAGATTAGGGAGGTTTGTGGCACTTGACCTCTGTGATTTCATCCTAAAGAATATTTAAAAAAAAATTTTTTTTCATATTGCAAAACTAAGACCAGATGCTTAATTTCTCGAGAAATAGGATGGAAGTCTTTGGCCACTTGAGCAAGTAATGATAAAAACAGCACAGAAGAGTCAAATATTATCACCTATTTGTTTGCCAATTATAAAAGGAAAAGGAATGTTCTGATTGGCTTGGTAATGGCTGGAAATGGCCAACGGGAAGAGACGGCCAAGGGAGGAGCATGGTAGCAGGAGAGGCATGTGCTAGAGTGATGAGTGCAGTGATCAGTGATGACTGTGGTGGGGAAAACTGGGCCAGGCCAACGAGAAGCACAGCCTTCACATATGTGTAATGTAAAAGGATGAGGGCAAAATGACATTTAAACTACTCTGTCAGAATGAAGCCCCAGCACTTAATTTTTAAAAGGTTAAACCCTTTTATTTAGAATATTCTCTTTTCGTAATGTCGGTAGGTGAACAAAGTGTTACAATCATTGGAATAAAAATACTTAGAGCTGCTAACATTTAGTATGTGCTTACTATGTGCAAATATGGTACTGAGTGCTTTTATGCATTTCATTCTCAAGACAGCCCCCTATCAATAGATTTTATTATTATTCCTGTTTTATCTATGAGGAAACTGAGGTATGGAAGAGTTAAGTATATTATCCAGGGTTATACAGCTGATAAGTTTTATTATTATTTTTTTTTTGGGCGCACGAGCTTCATTGCTGCGCAGCATGTGGGATCTTCCTGGAGCAGGGATCGAACCCGTGTCCTCTGCACTGGCAGGCAGATTCTTAACCACTGCGCCACCTAGGAAGCCCCAGCTGATAAGTTTTAGAGCCAGGATGAGTCAATAGGTACTCCTATCAAGCTCAGTATCAAGTTTATTTTTATTTCTTTGTCCAGGGAAGTGCAAAACTTGATTTAGGGTTAGGGATGAGCCAGAAGAATGACTGAAAGTTTGAAAATTAAGATCAATTAGAATAGATTAAGAAAGTCGGATTAATCATTAGAAGAGTCAAATCAGTCAAAAATATTTATGTACAAAGTATTGTGGGGAATATGCATATTATATTCTGTTTTCAAAGAGCTTGTAATTTAGCTGATGAGATATAAAGTACATGTGAAAAGTTACTGGTTATAAGTGTTGCAGAGGCAGAAGAGAGAGAAATCACTTCTGTATGAGTAACAATGCTTTATAAATGATAGCGCTTTCTATTTTTCAGGGTGCTTTAACATCTTTCCTATGATCCTCATGTCCTGTGAGGTTTGTAGGACACATCTTACTGAAATTATACAGATGCATTTTGTTAAAACTCAGAGAAGAGAAACAATTTGCCTAATACCACTTAGAGAACGAATGGCAGATATAGCAGGAACTAGAATACAGGCCACCTAATTTGGTTCACTTTCTGCTGTACAACAGAAACAATGATGGTTGAGCTGAGTCTTGAAAAAAGAGCAAGTCTGAGATATGCAGATGCACCCCTCCCCAGAGAAGGCAGCATTCCAGGAACAGGGAGTGGCCATGAACCTGGTCAGGGACCAGCAAGCAGAGCCAGGCTGCAGGAAGGAAGAGAGGAAGGAAGGCCAGAACCGAAGGTCTTCGTAGCCTAGTTAAAGCACTGGGATTCACACTTAGGTAAAGCAGTGCTTATCAAGATTGCCAAGGGGGGTGACATGGAGATAGCAGCATTTTAATGAGCAGGTAGAAATGAGGGGAATTAAAAGAAGAATAACTTCTCATATTTCTGGGTTGCTCGGATATAGATTTTGCTTGAAAGAATGAAAGAGATCCAGTCAAATGATTTTTTTTAAGGATTTTTCTTGACATGTAACTTTATTAAAAAACAAACAGGAAATTGCTTACTTCATAGATGACTGTGTGACATTGCAGTGACACAGTGGTTTTTCCAAGAAAAATTCAAATGTTTCCAGTGTTGCATTTCTTGCCTATCTCATAGATTGTTAGATGCAAGGAACACTATATGGAAAACACCTGGCACTGCCTCTCATAAACTAACTGGCCAGTGAATATTAGCTATTGTTATTTTCAAGTGTCTAGGTATTTTCCTTCATGATTTAAAAATGTTCTTATTTTACTATGTGGATTCTTGGTACAGAGGTTAAGAACAGAGACTGTGGAGTCTCATGAGCGTGAGTTCTGAGATTGTGAGATAGTCACAAACTCCCTGAGCCTCAGTTTCCTCATCTATAAAATGGGACTGATGATACTAATCTTTTGAGGGTATTATAAGGGCTGAAGGATACTCTATATATAAAGGAGTTAGTATGTAGCAATTTCTTAATAAATGGTAGCTATTGTTTTATTTTATTTTTCTTTTTTTCTTTTTTTTAGGCGCACGGGCTTAGTTGCTCTGTGGTATGTGGAATCTTCCCAGGGCAGGGCTCGAACCCGTGTCCCTGCATTGGCAGGCAGATTCTTTACCACTGCGCCACCTAGGAAGTCCCTATTTTATTTTTGATTCTGCACAAATATAATAGTTGGGACAGTAAACTGCAAACCTCCCATTTACTCTATGCATATTTGGAGTTATTTGATATATCGTGAATCAAAAGAATAGACTGAGGGGAAACAGTGAGTGATCTACAGTCCTCCTCTACCTTCTTTAGGAGAGAACTTTTTGTAACTATGGAAGTGTTACACAACTGCCAAAAGTATATGAAATCAGCTAAAAAAACAAAAAAAATGTGAATCATGGTCAAAATCACAAAGTTTCCATCCAGATAGAAAATAAAAGCAATCTATCTTTTGGATTTTTATAAACGTATAAAGTAAAAAATTTTTTTACTTTGTTTTAAACACAGATTTTAAAAGATACTTACGTCATAATATACACCCTGACCTGGCCAAGCCAAGGCTTTCTTCTTTGAATCCATGGGAAAATCAAGCAGTTCGTATCTGTAAGGATTACCTGAAATTTTCAGGAAAAGCAGTCTTCTAATTAATGGGATTTATGGGTGCAATAATAAAAACAAGATAATAGGTGGTAGAGAGGAATTTGGGTGCCCATTTTAGCTATAAAGCTATAGCTTTGTTTGAATTCTTGCCCTTAGTGAGCAGCGTGTGGGCCACACAGGGTGAGAAGGAGTCTCTAACCCTAGCGCCTTCCGCAGACCAAGGGGGCACCAGTACTGCGCCCTTCTTGTTAATGAAAGGAATTCTTAGGTAAATTATAAATCTTCCTAGATCCTCTTTCTGGTCTCTGAAGGCTCAGCAAATATATTTCTATACTATCTGTTTTAGGTTTTCCCTCTTTAAACATCAAGATGTAGAGTTAGTACTTGCTTACCAAAAAGGTATTGAAAAAGAACATTTAAAGAATACAGCTTTTTAGGTATTGGTGGTAGTTGGATAAACGTTAGCAAACACAGCCTGGCTTCCTATGGTACTATGATAGGTTCTACATTAAAGCATTCTCTGAACACCCATCCCCAGATGGAATAGGAACAAAGGCTGGCATTTATTGAACATTTACTATAAGCCAGTATTGTAGTAAGTGCTTTATATACATCATCACACGCATTTTTTTGTACCATTACTACGAGGAAGGTACTATTATTTCCACTTTAACAAACGAGGAAACTGAGGCACAAAGAAAATAAGCAGTTTTCCCAAGGTCACAACTAATAAGTGGAATAATTCAAACTCAGGCAGCCTGGTTCTAGAAACTGCACTCTTAACCTATATGCTACTTATTTCTAATAAAGAGAGCTAAAATAAGTGGAAGAGAAGAAAACTCAATGTAGTCCTAGTTCCTGGAAAGGTCTTTTACAAGGGTTATTAGAATATACTCATCTTTTAAAAATCCCCTGAAGGTGACTAAGCTGGTCAAGGACAGGTAGATGCTTGACACAGAAGATTAAGGGGGTAACTTATTTCTTCAGTCCCTGGTCTACAACTGCACTGAAAAGTGTTTTTATAAACTCAGCACACATTTCTGGGGCTTCTTCCTAACTGTATGCAGTTCATGTAATTTCAGAAATTATCTAATTTAGGGATTGAAAAAAATTAATTTACTTTGACGATTTACCTAATAAGATCATAAAAATTTCAACTGCTTAGATATCCTATCTTGTATACATCCTGTACATATATACACACATGTATATGTATGTATCGTTTAGTGTCATACCTATATATGTATGTATCTATATATACATATATTTGATACAGCTTTCACTAGCTTTTATCAATGGAATGTTTCAGCATGCTGCACACATACTAGAATCATTATATAGTAGCAGAGCATGTAATAAAAATAGTAGCTGCTAACACTTAATCTCTGTTATTTATGAAGTAGGTATGAATATTCCCATTTTACAGATTGGGAAGTGGAGGCAGAGAAATTAAAGAACTTTCCCATGGTCTATGGTGAGTAAGTGGCAGAGCCAGAATGCTACCCATGTAGTTGGACTCCCTAGTCCATGCTCTTAAACACTGTACCATAATATCTCTCAAAAGTTACTGCCTCCTAATAAGATGCTGATGTTAATATTGATGATGGCAATATTGTGTTCCTATATTTGGGTCCAAATATTCATGTACAGAGGAACTGCATTATAGCACAGTTCTTATGTCTTACCTACCTCACAGCTTAAATTCATTCAACAAATATTTATCTCTGTCTACCAGGTACCTCTTCTGTCACCTTCAGTTAACTTCCCTCTAGTATCTTGTGTTTCTCCATAGATTTCTTCTCTGTTCTGAGGTGTCTAGTGTGGGATGGACTTGATGGCTAGTGTATGAGCTTACCATTCTCTCTAATGAAACATACCTGGGAAGACCCCAAAATTTGCATCTGCAAAAAGACACTCCAAGGTGTTAAGAGGAATTGATCAAATTGCTCTCATTACTTCCCGAGTCTTATTTCAATGATGATCTTTTCAATTTTATCAAAACAGCTACACCCATATCTAGACTCTGATGCTCTGAATCAAACATTGTCTTTTGTGCTGATCACTTGAACTAGGATGGAATTTTTAAAAGCTAAACCACAGAGAGAATGGGAAAGAAAAATTGAAAATACAAGTAGAATAAAAAAAACTAATTCTACAATGTTTGGTTTCTGGTTCTATCATGGGAAGCTCTGTCTAAAGAAGAAAAGAAAAAAAAAAGAAAGAAAAAAAATAAAGAAAAGAACATCTGCAGAGAATCTGATTTAATCGGTCTGTGATGGTGTCCTTTCTTTAATTTTATTATTGAATAAACAAACTCCAAATATAAAAAGAATTAATACTGTTCTGATTTCAAATCCCATTTTACCTCTTGTCTTCAAAATTGTTGTATCATAAGGCTTCGTTGGCACAGTGGGAGGAAACGGCTGTTGGGTTTCGGCTTTAATGCCAGTGTAGAGATCCTTAGGTGATGTAAAGGTCGGAAACATGGCTCCGCGAGAGATGTGTGTGTGGTAGGGGTGTTCAATCGGATACGGGGAGCAGATTTCTCTGAGATTTAGTTGAGCAAACAAAACAAAACAGAATAGAAAGAAGTGCAATTGAAAAAACTTTATCATCAAATATTTATTGGGACCCTTTCTTTGTGGCAGGTACCCTTCTAATCCCTGGGATGTGACAGTGAGCCAGTCCCTATACTCATGGAGTTACCATGCTGCTGGAATACATACCATACAGCATATGAAGTTTTCTTAATTTTGCTAGATAAATAAAAAAGATATATTTTTAAAATAAATCATACTGAATTTTTTATCAGTGCATAACTTTGCCAACTGATATAAAAATATGCAGCGGAAGATATATGAATTTTGTAGTTTTTGGAACATTATAGGAAGAATTTCTAATTGCTTTCCATTCCTGCCTCTTGTGTTGAGAGGACCCCAGTACTTTATTTTATGGAATCCTTTTAGGCATTTCATTTCAATGTGCAAAATGATCCCTTACCATCTTAGATTGAACTTTCAACCAGGCCATCTGTTTCTTTAAGCACTTAATCAACAAAATACACTACCTGTTTATGTACACAGTGTACACAATACTGTTGAGAAATCAAAAAGCTAAAAATAGCTAGCATATTGAAAGAAAAAAAAAAAAACACCCAACAATTTAAAAAGACCACAGGGATATAATTTTCCTATCATTTGAAGAACTAGCAGAGTTCTTAGAAAGAACTAGCAGAGGTTTAAAAAAAACTGTGTGAGAGCTGTCTAGATTAGATGGGAATCAAGATTAGGAAGTCCATGGAATAGAGAAATGTTATGTGTAATTAGAAAATAAAGTTAAAAAAAAGCAAGACCAGTGTTAGTGAGTGAATTGTGTCCCCCTGCCAAAAAATCTGTATGGTGAAGTTCTAACACACAGTACCTCAGAATGTGACCTTATGGAGCCCTTATAAGAAAAAGAAATTTAGACACAGACGCGCACACAGGGAGAATGCCATGTGAAGGTGCAGGTACATCGAGGTGATGCATCTGTGAGCCAAGGAACACCCAAGATGACCATCAAGCCACTAGAAGTCGGGGGAGTGGCATGAAACAGGGAGTCTCACAGCTCTCAACAACAAACCTGCATCTCGAATTTCTAGTCTCCAGAATTGTGAGACAGTAAATTTCTGTTATTCCCCCCTCCTCCCCCCCGCCCCCCAGCAATATGGGTGCTCTGGGCTCTTAAAGGAGAAGAGCTGGAGAAAGGGTTTCAAAGATGAACTGCATTTCTAGTGCTCACAACGAGAACCCTCAGAGGCTATGGGAAAGCTGTGTAATGTCTATATTTACCAGGCCAAAATCAATGTACAGGTTATGCCACAAATGTTCATGTTAGGGTCTTGTTAGGGAAATTCTTCTTTCACTGTTTCCCATCTAAGTATGAAATTATATAATAGCTTCTGCAAGTCACTATGGATGGTGTGACTATGAAATAATGAGAGTAATTTCTATAAGAAACATACTTTAAAATGCCTAATTCCTTTTCCATCACATGATATTTTTCAATCCCAGTCATTTTGGGTTGGTTTTGCCATATGCTCTCCTTACATTGATGCAAATCTGTACTGAATTCAGCAGCCTTGGCATCTTGGTGTGCTCTCTGAAATACCTCGCAGTTCAAGATTCTTAGCAAGTGCCTGGTCTCTTACAGATACCACAAGAAGTTAAGACTGACTTGTAAGAGAAAAGGCCTGGACTCCAGGCAAAAGTCATTTCTGGGGCCAGTCAGCTCTTTTTGTTTTTGTATAAAGTGATTTGGTTTTCTTGCCCTTGTCACGAACTGCCTCACTTGACCACACTTCTGAATTGGGTATAGCATTATTTTATTGCTAGTCACTAAACACTTTTCCAGTTTACTTACTTTGCTTAAAGTAGTTGCCACATCAAGTGGCAGCTTGGTACAAGATATAAGGTTGTCAACTCTATGATGACATAAGAACATAGAATCAGGGCATTCCTGAATTCCAGCTAATATGCCTCGAAGTCATGAAAACACTGCAGTAGGGACTGCTCTTTCATTGAAGCAATGTTGGCTGTACTTCATTTTACACGCTACACAATGATTTTCATTTGTTCTAAATAAATACGTCCAGTGTCCAATTCAATAGATTCTTCAGTGAACTATCAAGAGGAATTACCTCTTACCAAACTGCTTGAAAATAAGTGAGCATTTATAATTTGAGCAAACTATTTGTGCGAATAAAGCAGGAACAAACATGTCTATGCTCATGAAGAGTGTCTAGTCTGCTTGAGTCAGGAAAGGATGGACTTTCCTGTGGTCTAGTAAAACCCATGTTCTAAGGGAGGTCTTGCACATGCAGAGCCTTGGTGGCTTGCCTCATTCACCTTCAGGTAGAGCAGTAGGAAGCAAGGGACCTGGACAAGAAAGAAAGAGATCCTGAGGACAGTGAGGAATGAACGAGAAAGGCTGGGCTTTCAATATTGTGCAATAGCCAGTAGTCACTGAGTCATAAAACATACTAGAAAGAAAGGCTGATGGAGTAGATTGAGTGCAGTGATTCTTAGTGATAATTAACTTTTCTGGGTAGAAAATTCATTTTGGGGGACCTCCTAGGTGGCGCAGTGGTTAAGAATCCGCCTGCCAAGGCAGGGGACATGGGTTCGATCCCTGCTCCAGGAAGACCCCTCATGCTGAAGAGCAATTAAGCCCATGCACCACAACTACTGAGCCTGTGTGCTGCAACTACTGAAGCTGTGCGCCTAGAGCCCGCACTCTGCAACAAGAGAAGCCATTGCAATGAGAAGCCTGTGTACCTCAACGAAGAGTAGCCCCCGTAACTAGAGAAAGCCCATGTGCAGCAATGAAGACCCAACACAGCCAATAAATAAATAAATAAACAAATAAATATATTAAAAAAAAGAAAAGAAAATTCATTTTGATTCGCTTGGTCCTTCCCAGTATGTGCCAGTTTGAGCTCAAGTGTAAGAATCAGTGGGAAAATGGAATTAGTGGAATTAAAATTTGCACTTCTGATACAGTTTCCCATGGACTTGATGTAGTTTAAGGAAATGTGGTATGAGTATTTCACAAAATGGCCACGTCCACCCACGGTCCCCAGAAGATATCTTGGTAGGTAACCTGGGAAGGTCTTCAGGCATTGTTACTGCTGCATGAGCAGGAATTACACTCACAGGACATTGCCTTTAAATGTTAACTACATGTTGGTAACTACAACAGTGACTAGGACGATAATAAAGCACTTATGTGCCAGGCCCTGTGCTAACTGCTTTACCTACATTCTTTATCAGAGAATAACCTGCTGATATGCATTTAGCCCCAGGCCAGAGGCCAGGGCAAGGTGACCTCATGTTTTACTAATCTGATGCTGGTAAGAACTTCCTGATGGGGGGGACTGGAGGGAGGGTGGGGGGGGAGTCAAGGGAGGGAGGGAATACGGGGATATGTGTATAAAAACAGATGATTGAACTTGGTGTACCCCCCAAAAAATAATAAATAACAAAACAAAACAAAACAAAACAAACTTCCTGAACAAAAGCCATTACATTTGTTTTCATTATATCTTGTTTTTGTCACAGAGACACCAGAAAGTAGAGATTAACTCGTTAATTTAGAAAATAAATTCTAAAGGCCAAGAGCATGTTAAATCACAAAAAAAGAACCACATGAATTTGATAAGCTATTTCTTTCTGGGGACTGGTGCCCTTGGTAGTAAGTAAATTTGCAAAATGTATATCTGTAGTTCTCAGGATCTTCTGGGTTTGTGCGTGGCCTGGATTCTGGCTTTGTGTAGAAGGGGTAAAGGTGGGAGTTAGGAAGGCAGGAAGAGACCCCAATTAATTCTCATCACTTGGGATTGAGGCCGAAATTTTTTTGCCCTCAGATTCTAGAAATGTATCTCTCCTAGCAAACAGCATTAAGTTATATCTGATAATGATTTAGGAAAATTTACTTTTAAGACCTGAAAGCTATGGACTCTTTGTGTCTTGAGACTATTATATTATGAAATTTCATTTAATAGCCTGTATATATTGCAAAGGTTAGTTTTGTTTGTTAAAAAAATTGCAAATTATACCTTCAACTAAATTTTCAAGTTGTAACCCATTCAAATTTTGAGTACAGTGACCAGAATGTATATTTATTTCTTTAAATTAAGACTATGTATTATATAAAATAATTATGTTCATGTTATATTAAATACTTTATAAATATTACTCTTCATTTTGTGTCCCTAAATAGAGAAGAAATAATAAGGAAATGGCAGAATATCAAACACTTAACAACATACACATTTAAATAAAGGAATTCAGTTTCTCTTTGAATCATTCAGTTGGAGGTATGGGCTGTCTCTGGACTCAACCTGCCCTGTTGAGCAGGTCTACCAAGATTTTTATCAAAATCTTACACAGCTTTTCCAAGGGGAGGTGAGGAGCTGAGGTCAAAGGAAGAGACTTTGGAACTTAGGCTACAAGCAGAAAGGTGACCCAAGGGGGAAAAAAAAAAACCAACAAAAAGGGCTTTACTTTTCATGTCACTATGAAAAGAATCTGAAAAGTCCAAAACAAAAGTCTTCATGTAGTTGCTTTTTTAAAAAGAAAACCACAAACAACCTAGACTTTAATTTTAATAGCCTTCTGAACAGATCTTTGCTTTAACTGAAACACAGTTTTTAAATGCCAGCTTAGTATTTCTGGTTAAGATTGATAGGGACTCCAATAGCATCAGGCACACCTAGTACTCAGATCATGGATTCTAATACCATTCTTCATTGGAAGGAGCTGTGCTCCTTGGAGGAATGGCTGGTTCTAGGGCGGGGGCAGGACATATACAAGATAAGCCTGGAGCATCTTGTAGTGCCAGAAAGCAAGCAAGGAAGGAAGGAAGGAAGGAAGGAAGGGAGGAAGGAAGGACCGACCCACACTGATAAGTGATGAAGTACTCAAAAACAAACCAAAAACTAAAAAATCAAAACAAATCAAAACCAAACCAAACCAAACCCTCATACACAAAACCCCACAATGACAGGGGTGTGGCTATAGGAGCCAACTGAAAGAGCTCTCAATGGCCAATTTGAGTGACAAAATTAACAAAGTAGTACAGGACTGCTACTGAAGTGTCAAAGTGCAAAATAAAATCCATGAGGCCATACTGATATAAGTAAGTGATTAAATAAATAAGTGAGGGAGAACAGACACATTTCCCTTACAAAAGAATACCAAATAATTTATGTAGGTACCCTGCCCTCAAGGAGGTGGAGTATAATTCCAGACTTTAAAGTGTGGGCTACACAAAGTGACTTTCTTCTAACGAGTACAGGATGGAAAAAGGAGATAAAAAGGTTAACTAGACACTGGGGGAACCTGGGAAACACTACATTGGCTAGGTAATCAAGGTTAGCATCAACAGTGACAAGTTATGTTGATAGCATGTACTTTTGATAGGATGTGATGAAAATGGTAGTTTACCTCTGTGGTCTTCCTCCCCAAAACACACTACTCCAGTCTAATCAGGAGAAAAACACCAGACAAATTCTAATTGGGGGACATTCTACAAAATATCTGACAGAATCCTCAAAAACTACTGAGGTCATTAAAAAATAAAAAAAAATAAAAAAAAAAAAAAGGAAAGGAAAGTCTGAGAAATTGTCACAGCCAAAAGGAGCCTGAGAAGACATGACTACTAAATGTAATGTGGTGTCCTGGATGGGATCCCAGAACAGAAAAAAGGACATTAGGGAAAACCTGAGGAAATCTGAATAATACTAATGCATCAGTATTGGCTCCTTAATGTGACAAAGGTACCATACTAATGTAAGATGTTAATAATGGGAAACTGGATATGAGGTAAATTGAACCTCTCTGTACTACTTTTCCAATAATTTTGTAAATCTAAAATAGTACTAAATTTAAAGGTTTATTTAAAAAAAGATTAGCAGGGAATATAATTGGAGGAAATCAGTAATGCTGTTACCTTGGACTTGTACTAACCTCTTCTCCTGCTTGTTTGAAAAAAAAAACAAAAAACCCCAAAAAACTTCTATGAAAAGTCTCACTTGTCCCCACACTTTCTGAGATATACAGATGGCCAATATTTAATTCTTGATTATAACAGGGAAGGAAAATATAGTTGTCTACTTACCCTACTGTTGAATTAGGTGGTTTGGGCATTCTAGAATGAAAACAGGAAACAAATCCTAATTTATATTAAGGACTTTTTTTAAGCTTACATCCCTATTAGAAACTTGTTTAAAGATGTACCCCATTTACAAACTACAGTGTCTTTAAGATAATGATTGGCTTTCTGGAACACTGAGTATTGACCAGACAGATATGATATTATCATATCTCAGCTGTCTACTGATTGTCTCCATTATGCTTATTCTAACCTCAGTCCCACTCACCACTCATTTTGCATTTCTAACTTCTCATGATAATAGAGCTTTCACTCTCATAGGCAGAGCACCAAAGTGTTCTGAGGTAGCCTGACACCATGCATGTGGTGCAATTACATGACCTAAAGTAACCTGAGAGTGGCCTGGCTGGAGGAAATATATAAGTACGGTGTGTGCTCTGTCCGTCTGCCCAGGACTACTCATCTGTCATGAGAGTAAATGTTGCCCAGTCACAGAGAGACTAGAACAAAACTGAACAAGTTCCCAGAGGCATGCCTTTTCTGAATCACTTCATTTGAAGGTTGTGTTTTCACTCATTACCCTGAGCCCTACATGCCCACAAATAACAGTGCAGCCCAGGGACAAAGTCCACACTAGAGAAGCATTGTTATTTACTTTCATCGGATTTCAGCAATTAGTTTCAGCCTATGCAAATATTTCTGAAATATTTCAGTTATGAAAAATGAACAGTTATCAGTTAATAGTAAAGGCAGTAAAGTTGAATATACTGTTGCTTTTTTATATGTTTCTCTATTTAGAAAGTGCTACATAAGCCATATAATCTTATTAGTCTATAATGTATTATAAACACATAATTCACATGAACCTTAAAAGGTTTATGTCTTTCTTTATATGGACTCTTAAGTTTGTTGGAACTAAAAAAAAAGCATGTCTCCCAGTTATATTCCTGGGTGAGTAGGGGGATGAGAGGCAATGAATACAAGAATCTATGAGATCTAGAATTACCAGATTGGCTATTATATACGAAACACTAAATCAGTGTCTAAAATTTTTCTTATGTGACAAATTTAACTGATATTGACAAGTACTTGCCCAAGATTGATTTGAATCAACATGGAAAAAATTGTGTGTGTATGTGTGTGTGTAATTGAATCACTTTGCTGTATACTTGGAACTAATACAACATTGTAAATTATACTTCAATTTACAAAACAAAATGGAAAAATAAGAATAAAAATTTAAAAAGAAAACCTCTTTTTTTAAATTTAGAGTTTTAAAGGATAAAATGAAAATAAAAAATGCTCAGAGACACCAATTCCTTGACCTGAACCTAGCCATGATTTTACTGCCACTCTCTGCTTCTCAGGTTCCTAATCCCAAAGAAGGCCCAGCAACCACAAATCTCATGTCTGTTTGGCTCCCTCTTGTGGCTGAACTCTATATTAACTTCTTACCTATAAACAGATTCCTAACAATTCTAATAAAGATAAAAACTAATATTTTCATTTTTTTACTTCAGTGCTGTCAGTGTTTTTTTATTTGAAAATTTAAAAGTATGTCTTTGTAATATGAACAACAAACTATTTCAAAGAGTAAAAAATAATATAGTAGAAAATAATTCCTCTAAGCAGATGGTAAATTAAGTATTCCTTATCCAAAAAAGAGACTTAGGGAGTAATTTTATTAACAGTTATTTGTAGATTGTCATAACAAAGCTCTCTCATAAAATTCTGGTTAAAAATTTTGTTGAGGGCACTGGGGCTTTTTCTATGAACGTTTTAAGAAACTAACAGATTCTTATGAGATTGAATAACTAGGTCAAAGGCAGGGAAATGGGCCAAGATGACCTGTATGAATCTTTTTGAACATTACTATTCCATATTTCCTATTTCTTTCTTTGTTTAAATGTAACAAACTATTAGTGGATTTTAGTCTAGTTGTTTTATTTTTGTTGTTTTGGTCTTGGTTTCTATAATCAATGATCTCTACTGAAAAAAAGGAACACTTGTTTTTCTAAAAGTTCCCACTTTGGGGCTTTTAAAATTTTGCATATAACTCATTTCCACTTAAAAATGTTATTTGATCTCATATAAGGAAAAGAAACCTCAGACTTACAAAGAATCATTTCCATAGACATCACTTTTTTTGTTCCGTGACAAATAATAGAATTGTTCAATAGGAAGCTTTCTGAAAAGAGAGAAAAGATTAAATTGACCATCTTTTTAATAATACAGTGTAGTGGAGAGACAGTAAAAGATAAAATAGACTAATCCAACCATGTATATATGGTAATTCAGTATATGAAAAGGTGGCATTTTAAATCAGTGGAAAGAATTTACTTTTCAATAAACAATGCAGGAAAAATTCACTTGCCATTTGGAAAAAAAAAAGATTTTTATTTCATATTATTCACAGAGGTAATTTCAGATGGATTAAAAATCTAAAGAATTGGGGAAAAGCATGCAAATATTAAAAGAAAATATACAAGAATATGTTTTGTTCTTGGTGGTAGGGAAAACACTTTAAATAAGATTTTAAAAAAATCAAAAATCAAAAGGAAATTTGGTAACATCAAGTGAAAAACTTTTGAAGACAGGACAGCATAAAACAAATAAAACAAAGCTTGGAAGAAATATTTACAATAAAGATATGTAAAGGATTAATATCCAGAACATAAAGAATCAATATGAATCTATAGCTAAAAGACAAGCAATAAAAATGGGCAAAGAATAAGAACAGAAAAGGAAATATAAATGGTCATACATAAGGAAACATAAATGTAAGAAAAAAGTACTCAACCTAATCAGATAAATGTATTCTGATAGCCAAGATAAGCTTTTTATTCATTAGATAGGCAAAAATTCTACAGTTTGATAATATAATACAGTTGGCCAATAGCATGGTGAAATGGATACTTTTAGGCACTACCATGAGAATATAAAGTATTTGGGCTATATCTACTAAAATTAAAAATACTCATATATTGTGACCCATAACTTCCACTTAGGATTTTCCCTAGAGAATTGAGCTCAATTGTGTATTGAACTCAAGGAGGCCTATACAAGGATTTTCATTACATTTAGTTAGCACAAAAGAAGAAAGAAAAAAGAAAATACAAGAATGGCTAGATAATCTGATGCATCCACATTGTGGAACACTATGAGAAATTAAAAAGAATGAGATCTCTATAGATCCATACTTACAATCTTTAGATTGCAGTTTTAGGTTCACAGCAAAGTTGAGAGGAAGGTAGAGAGATTCCCAAACACCCTTTACCCCACACATGCTTAGCCTCCCCCATTATCAACATCTCCTACCAGAGTGGTACCTTTGCTAGGACTGATGAACCTCCACTGACACATCATTATCATCTAAAGTCCACAGTTTACATTAGCCTTCACTCTTGGCACTTGTGATGGTTTTTTTTTTTTTAATAAATTTATTTATTTATTTTATTGGCTGTGTTGGGTCTTTTTTGCTATGCGCGGGCTTTCTTTTTAGTTGCGGTGAGTGGGCGCTATTCTTCGTTGTGGTGCGCAGACTCCTCACTGCTGTCGCTTCTCTTCTTGCAGAGCACGGGCTCTAGGCGCATGGGCGTCAGTAGTTGCAGCACCTGGGCTCAATAGTTGTGGCTCACGGGCTCTAAAGCGCAGGCTCAGTAGTTGTGGCGTCCGGGCTTAGTTGCTCCGCGGCATGTGGGATCTTCCTGGACCAGGGATCGAACCTGTGTCCCCTGCATTGGCAGGCGGATTCTCAGCCACTGCGCCACCTAGGAAGCCCACTTGTGATGTTTTAATATATACTGTAGTGCTGAACTGTCCCTCGCTGCTCAATATCTTTTGAATACATACCCTACACCTACAGATTCCAAAAAACTTGCTTTCTCAGCCTTTGAGATTGGCCCTAGAGAGTGAAGGTTATTCACACCCCACAAGAATGCTCCCCAACAGAACCCCACATTGAGGATGTTCTTAATTAGGTAGATAATATGATCAATTCTGTGGGCATCAGTCAGGCTTTCTCCAGTCACCCTGGTGCTTGCTCAGTGGCTTCATAAACTAAATTATCATGGGGGCAGGGACAGAAGTTCTTATGTATGGACTCAGCAGCATGACCACATCGACACTGACCTGGTCACATCTGAGGTTACCAGCAGAAGTTACCAACCCTAAGTAATTCATAGAGAAAAATCTCTCTGGATATACTAGTCAGCCACCCAGTGGGAGGTTGATTACACTGGATCCCTTTCATCATGAAAGGTGATTCATCCTCACAGGACAGTTCTAATCATGGATTTCCCTTTCCTCCTCACTTCACTTCTGCCCGTTACATCATCAGTGGAATGTAACTGAATGCCTTATTCACTGCATGCCATCTCAATAATACTCTTGACTAAGGAACTCAATGTATCACAAAAGAAATAAGGCAATGGTTGAATTTAAAGGATTCACTGGCCTTGTCATATTCACAGGATGGTAGAATAGCCTACTGATGATTCATCTATGGCTGCGTGTTGTCCTAAAGAGTGTGGCACATGCTCTGAACCAGTGACCAATGAATAGTTTCCCCCATAGTCCGAATACATGGTCTGAAAAGCAACGCGGGGAAGTGGGAGTGATGCGTCTCACTCTCATTATCACACTGGGGGACATCTTAACTCTCTCCCCAGCCACCCTGGACTTTGCTGGTTTAGAGTAAAGGGAGAAATGCTGCCATCAGATGACACAACAATGGTCCCATTGAACTGGAAGCTGAACTAATCATGTAATCTGGGGCTCCTTATGATTCTGGAGAAAACAGGCAAGAAAGAATTATTCCAAGCAGACTGGGATGATGGATCCTAAATGTCCAGGGCAGGAGGACTGCTGCTATACCATGCTGGGGAAAAGGAGTATTTCTGGAACCTAAAACATCTATTGGACACCTCCTAGCATTGCTTCCAGTGGCATAAATTAATAGAATACTGTAGTAGCTGCACACAGGCAGAACCACTAAGTGCTTAGATCTTTCAGAAACAAATCTGTGGCTGCCCCACCAGCTAATGAACTCCTACCAGCTGAGGGCTGAGGGGTGGCGTCAGGTATAATGCCTCTCAACCACTAGTGTGGCTTCCCCCTGTACCCCCAACACTTCCAGGGAGAGTTTGGAAATGTGTGAGCGGTTTCATTCTGGTTGTCACAATGAATGCAAGATGCTACTGGTATTTATAGGTAAAGGGCCAAAGATGCTAAATATCTTGCAATGTGTGTGACAAAGAACTGCTCTGCCCCAAATGCCGTCTTGAGAAACACTTAGGGACTGGAATAAACGACACAGAATTTTCTTTTCTTGACACACTAAAATTAATGTTATAATTTCATGGCATCCTTTTATGGTTTGGGGGCTGCTGGTAAATTTTGTTTTTGTTTCATTTTTTTTGGCAATAGGAGTGGGACATTCTGTGATCCTGTTCCCCACAGGGAGTGGGGTGAGTTGTGGTACCACAACATCCCACCAAAAATCTCTTCCAGGGAAGGTGACAGGGTGTGGTTATAAGAACAAGCTTTTACATGTGCCTTATGAGGCTTGACCTGTCAGAGAGCTGAAAAATACTCTGTTTTCTGGTTTAAAATGCTCTTCTTAGGGAAAAAGAAAAGTGTTGTGATAGAAGTTATTCCCTGTTAGGAAATAAGATAAAACCTATTCTGCAGTTGTTTGCCAAGTGATTTACATTGTATCAGAGGATATGTATACTTTATCTTAAATATATTTTTAAGAGATAAATATGCCAAAAATGATACCATTTAACATAAAAGGGTGTGAAGAGAACTGAATATATTAACCTGCATTTCTGAGTCAGGGATGGCTGACATTTTAATTGGAACAAATATTTCCTCTCCCAGTATCCTGGGGCTGCATTCAATAAGACACTTAACACAAACCTCTCATTTCAAGCTGGATTTCCCTTAAGAAGCTAGTCTTTTGCTTTCTTTTTACACACTGGAATTCTGTGAGTATACGTCTAGCTCTTTTAGAATATTGTGTGTTTTTTAACATACAAATTCTGGGGACTAGAGCGGTAAACTCCATAAGGGGCTATACCCCTAATCTCTAGACCAATACTTGCTGTGCTCAAATTACTGAAGAAATGAATAGCTGGAATAAGTGAATGAATGAATAGATGAAAAGAACATGGGCTCTGGAGTTCAATAAATCTGGACTCAAATCCCTGTTCTGAAACGTCATAGTTGTCTGACTCGAGGAAAGGTACTGAATCTCTTGGGTCTCTATTTATTGTAAAACCAGGATAACAATAACCACTTTACAAAGTTATTATAAATCTATATTATATTAGAAAGTAAGTTCCATGAGTGTGGAGGCTTAAACAAACCTGCTGGAGGGATGAATGAATTTGAGGTCCTATGTATAACGTGTCAGTATTTGCGTCTTTCCAATTGGACTTAGCGTTTGTCTGCTTTCTATTGCTTTCTTGAGGCTTTCATAAGGCTGCCACATGTCCCTATTTTTATTGTTTTTCTTTCTAGCTGTGGCTTATCTTTCCTGATTTATTTCTTTTAACTGCTTTAGAATAAAGAACTAGTTAGGTAGATTGTTAGTCACTAGGTAACCAGGATTGTTAGATAAAGCAGGAGTAAGCAGGCTCTATGTGGAGAAGTTTCGATGGAGTTTGCTTTGAGCAAATTTCATACTTCTTAGTAGTTAATGTGACATTTAATTTACTACTCAGGGTTTTTTTTTTTTTTTTTTTTTTTTTTTCTGTGCTTTCTCTTCAGTTTTAACCTGTGTTTAGAATAAAGTTGCTGAAAGGGTAGCTTTAAGATTTATAATGGTTGAAATATTTTAATACTTGAAAACAATGCCCACTAGATTCTAATGACTATAGATTGATAAACAAGTTAGAAATCTAAAGTCAGGAACATCTGTACAAATTAGGCCAGCTATTTGCTCAAGCCAAAAAAAAAATTAATTTAATCTCTCTCAGCAGTCTTCCTATTTACTTTTAGATAAAATGTGATTAACAAGGGAATTAAATTAATCAAAATTTCTGATCACATACTTAAACATCTCTAAGGCAAGCAAAGACATTTATATTTGACTTTACAATTAGAAATTATATACTTAGTGTTCCCATCTGTGCCTTTTCATAAATAGTAAAAGTCTGGAAGTAGATTTAAGTTAATAAAGAACTCACAATAGAAATATAGAAAACTGAATAATAACCACCTCTGTGTGAGGGACTGAACGGTATTTACCTTGGCCAGATTTCTCCACCAAATCCATAATGCTGATGTCCTTTGCCCATGGCATGAGGAGGTTCACATTTTGGCCTGTGTTCCTCAGGGAGTGAAATGGGTATCATCCCACCATACTCCCTTTCAGCGCCCCATGGAAGCCTACATCGTTGGAGAGACTCCCTTAATTCCTGATACCTGTGAAAAGAGAGAGACTTTTGAAATAGCTTCAGCGTGGACTGCTATGGTCTGAATGTTTGTGTCCCCCCAAATTTATATGTTTAAATCCTAATGCCCAGTGTGGTGGTTTAAGAAAGTGGGACCTTCAGAAAGTGACTAGGTCATGAGGAGCCCTCATGAATGGGACTAGTTGCTCTTGTAGGAGACTCCAGAGAGCATGCTAAGCCCTTCTGCCATGTGAGGATACAGGGAGGAGGAGCTTGTTAGAAATACGTATTCTCAGGCTCCATCCCAGACTTAGGAATCAGAATTGAGGAGCGGTGTGGAGCCCCATAATCTGTTTTAAACAAGCCCTCCAGATGATTCTTTTGCATGCTGAAATTTTAGAAGCACTGCTCTGTTCAACAGTTACCTTCCACAGAAAACAGGTCTCCAATAGTTCCACCCTTTACAACTGTACCATTCTGTAGGTTGGAGACATGGAAATTTCCTCAGTTGGCTGGTAGGACTAGTCTGATGTTGAAAACTGGTAGTTCAGATGACTTTCTCTGTTCTTTCTTAACAAGGGGGTGAAAGGCAAGGTTACTTACTGTTGGAACCATGCTTCACAGGGAGTACTCAGTGGATATTTATTAAATGAATGCATGCCTGAGTGAATGAGCAAGGCCAAAGAGACTGATATGTTTCCTGGACTGCAATTTATGACACAGAATGAAACCTGCAGGCTAGGGAGAAGGCCTCACAAAACTCTTAAGAATATCTGGCTAAAAATCTGCTTTCTAATTAGGAAGGATTTAATATCTTCCAGTTTCCACTAATGGCAGTCTGAATTATCTGGACTAAACTTTCCACTGAAAATAACTAAAAATGCTGAAAAAGGAGCTTTGGGGTTGGTGAACATGTGGAGATGTTGCTCCTTCAGACATCATAGAAGTTTTATGCCCCGTCCCACATATCTTGCCCTATGCATCTCTTTCATCTGGTTGTTCTTAAGGTATATCCTTTTATAATAAACTGGTAACCTATCACCAAGAGATGAACAGTACAATGTTCTAGAGAACAAAGAACATTGATTCATCACAGTTTCCACAGCACAGCAAAAGGAGGACAGGTCATTGTAGGCAAGGCCTCTGGCACACTCACCACGAAAACCCCAGGATATAATAGTACCTTGCAAATATATGGTGTTCAACAAATATGTATTGACTAGGTGGTTTTCCTTGAGAGCAGATAATGACATGATAGTCTTACAAAGGGAATCAATTGTACTTTGGGTTAAATTGTCTTGGAGAAGTTGAATTCTATCTTTATATGATTGTTTTGATTTGCCTGGAGAAGACAAGGCAAAACAAAACGCTGAAAAGAAAAAAAAGGAAAGCATCTTCTTAAAAACAACTCATTGTTGACAAGACAGAAAGGGATACCAGGGCTCCATTAGAGGGAAATTAGGAATCCAGAGAGGTAAACAAGCACAGAAGCCACTTTTGTCGTTAGGGAAGTGCCGATTCTGGCACATTTCATTTTTGTTTTAAGGACTTTTCAGGGTGAGGAGCACAGAAATCAGCCACGTGAGGAATCTAAAGGAGACCATCTCCACAATAAGCTGGGATCCTCAAAGGGTGCCCTTTCATGTTAAAGGTGAGTAGGGAATATACCAGCTCTCTCATCTTCTGCCCAAGTGTGCACCTGTCCGTGACTTCAATTTAGATTTAAGTGATCTGGGATAGGTAGTATACCTCCTGCACATATACATGCAAGCCCAACAGGATTCCCTTTTGGAGCAGGGATTCTTGGAGGAATCACTGTCTAAGATTAGTTCTAAAGGACTTTTCCAGGTACAAAAGAGGGAATACTCTAGGCAGGGGGAATAGCACGTAAAAAGGCCTAGAGGTTATTAGAAAGGTTATGGAATTGAAAATTCCTGACAATGCTGTTTCCAGAATCCTTCTTGGGGAAGGACTTGCTTGTTTGATAAAATATTTTGTTAGGCTACTTGGTGAAAAGACAGACACTTGGCAAGCATGGGTGTTGCGAAGGACTCAGGCAACCCAAGATTTATTAAGCTGCTCTGCAGTGGAAGGGATTTGGTTTTTTGCTCTCGAGAGAGGAAGATGAGAGGAAAGGGAAGTAAAGGGAGAGGAAGAAAAGAAGCCAGCAGGATGGTAAGGGATTACACTGGGTGAAAAGCCAGTGAGGGAACTCTGGTGACAGCTGGGTTAAAGAACTTTTAAAAATACAGAAGCTATGGCTAATAAGGGACCTTTAGTTACCTATTATATGGTGTGATATGATTCCTTCTTCTGACCCCTAACTGATCAGTGAAATTTACCCGGCTCACAAATGCTCTGTGTAGATGAGGTCTTTGGAGGAAACTAAAAAATGACCAAGTTTCACACCTGGGTCAAAATTTTGTTGAACAGAAGCAGTATATGTGGAACCAGGAACCCAAAGTCAGTAATGACCATTCCCCACTCTCATCCTGGGAATTTGGATAGATTCTGAGGAAGGCTTTGGATTTCCAGAGGGCATGAGATAAAGATTGGCATGGAACGTATCTGGATCTTAAGGGTTAAGAAGACCTGAATTTTGGGTTATATCAGTAGAGCTGTGTGAGAGAGGAAGCAAGAGAGGAAGACAAGGACAATATCCTGCACAGCCTTATGGGCCCTTTGGACTACATCGTCTGAGCAATGGGGAGCCGGTTAGAAACACAGGAGGGGAGCTCAGAGAGAGAGGTGTGGACTCTGGAGCTGCTTTCTTCTTTGTACCAGCATAGCACTTGGCTTAATGTAATCCCCCTGTACATATTTGCTGAATGGAATGAAGAACTAACACTTGGGACTGTCTTATACATAGAACGCATTATCTCATAAAGTCACTAGACAGGGGTTGCACTAGATAGGCACTGGTAAATTATGGCCCATAGGTCAAATCCAACCTACTGCCATTTTTTTTTAAAGATTTATTTTTATTATTTATTTATTTATTTATTTATTTATTTATTTATTTTATTTTTGGCTGTCTTTGCTGCTGTGCGAGAGCTTTCTCTAGTTGTGGCGAGCGGGAGCTACCCTTTGTTGCAGTGGGCGGGGTTCTCATTGTGGTGGCTTCTCTTGTTGCGGAGCACGGGCTCTAGGTTCATGGGCTTCAGTAGTTGTGGCATGCGGGCTCAACAGTTGTGGCTCAAGGGCTCTAGAGCGCAGGCTCAGTAGTTGTGGCGCATGGGCTTAGTTGCTCCACAGCATGTGGGATCTCCCCGGCCCAGGGATTGAACCTGTGTCCCCTGCATTGTCAGGCAGATTCTTAACTGCTGCGCCACCAGGGAAGCCCCAACCTACTACCATTTTTGTAAGTAAAATTTTATTGGCATGCAGCCATGACCATTCATTTATATATTGGCTATTTTCATCCTACAATAGCAGAGTTGAGTAGTTGGACAGAGACTATAGAGCCTGAAATACTTACTCTCTGGTCCTTTACAGAGGAAGTCTGCCACTCTCTACACTAGCTAGCCAAGGAGAATCTGGTGACCACTGATTTGGGGTGCTGTAGAAGGGATGCAGGTGTTCAGTTCTCAGACCTCTGAGGTATGATCTATGACTATGATCAACAGACACAGTTTGGGGGGCATGACAAGCAAAAAATATTTAAACACATTTGATTAATGACAACCTGAGCTTTAATATCTAAGTTTTTAAAAGTTACATTTAAATTAGATGAGAATTTCTCAGCATCTGACCCTCATATATTACACTAGCGTAGGAAGATGAGCCAGTAGAATATGTTAATCAATCATTTGGGTTGGCATTCATCTAAAGCCAGTAAGTTGCAGGAAACCATTTAAAACAAAAGGCAAAGCAAAAATAAGTCATATTTCTCTTTCATTTTAGGGTCTCACATTCCCCACCCCCCCAGCTTTAATATTAACAGAATTTGTAGAATAAACTAATTAAACTAAATACTGAAGTTTTAAGATTAATTTTATAGCTTAAATAATACATCACCAAAGCAAATAACAATAAATTATTAGTGCTGCAATCTTTAGCCACATAAAATTAATGTTTACTTGTTTTTGAGAAAGATATGTTCCCTATAGATGAACCAATATCTTGCTTTGGAGTCACTTCACAGAATTTGGCTCTAGAGGGGGCTGAGTTTAGCCAGTAATTATTGAAAGGCATGATTAACGGAAAGCCTAGAACAAACATATGCTCATTTTTAGACAGGAAGCTAATAGTCAAAAAAAAAAATTCAGGAATCAGAAAGCAATGGAATAAACCCAGAAACAAAATGGGAACTTATAATTAAATCTTAAGCAATTCTCAAGACACTTTTTAAATTGATGTTTATTTTCCTAATGGACTAGGGAACTTGCTAGAAGTAAGGAGATGTCAACTGAATGGAAAAAGGAGGTAGGCATCTGTGATTCTGAGTATCTGTACCTGCCATTGTTAAATTTTCAATGGAAGAAATACAAAAGAATACCACCTGCTTATTAATATTTTTAAAGGATATCAAGTAATTATACATAATAGTGACTAATATAATTGTTAAAAAATATACCAGTGAAGAAAGGAACTGAAGTACAAAGATTAACTTGCCCTTGGTCACTGGGTAGGCCTGAACCACAATCCTGGTTTTCTTATTGTTTTCATTGCTTTCTGCTGGCCCAGTGGTTCTCAAAATAAGCTGAAACACTTCTAAAAATGCAGATTCCCTGAACCCAACTCAGATCCAGTGAGTCAGAATATCCACAGACAGAGCTTGGGAATCTGTATTTTTAGAACACTCCTCATGTGACTTTGATGTGCCCAGTTATCAGATCAATGCTGGGTAACAATGGAGTTAGACTGTGTTGCCTATTCCAAAAAGAAAAAAAAAAAAGTGGATATGAGGAAATAATTTTTCATCTATGTTAGAATTGCCAAGTTAGTTCAAAATATATTGTAATATTTTAAAAAGGCATTCCTTTAAGTTCATCCATGTTTAGAAAATAAAGCTACTAAGAGCTAACATATGCTAGGACTCACATTCATCCTTACCATTATGAAGGGTAATCCCTAAAAGCCAGGAGATTTTTGTTTTTCGCTGTTTTGTTTTTGAATACCTTGAGGTTTGAGTTGGGAGCCACAGTCTCTGAACCTGGTCTGTAAGAAGTAAGCCTCAGCATTGATAGGGCAGATTTACCAATATTACCCTGATGACAGTTTCCAGAGCAGTTCAGAGGAATACCATTGAGAGAAAAGAGAACTTCAATTTTGTAAGCTGCCCAGCTGCTTTTTAAAAGGGGGTTAAATGGAGGGGTTCTGAGAATATATGATCATCCTAGCTTTCCCATTTGGGGACTATGAAAGGAAAAAATTCACATGGAATAAAATGGAAAGCAAATTTTATTTATTTATTATGGTCATACCTAAATATTGCTTCAAATAGTACCTTATTGTATTTTATAGGTAATTGAATATATGTTGTGTTTAATTTTGGAGTCAGTTGATGAAAAGCAATATTTTCTCAAAGATGTTTCTCTTAGATTTCATGCCAGTTAAAGAATTTTGGAGCCAATTACTAACCAACCATAGGACCATTTAGGTGAAGGGGATCAAAATTTCAGTGAAACGCCTATATGAGTGCTTTTGAGGGCACAGCATTCAATCAGCACTAAATTCCTACTCAGAGCCCTTTTGGCCAAATATAAAACCTCACATTGCTGCTTTTGATCCAGGGAAAACTGCCACCCCCAAATCACACACGATCTGCTAGGGATCTCCTCTGACTTCAGGGAAGCCCTATCTAATCTGATGGTCCTTGGAGCTGAGTAGGAATTCAGGGCGCACAGCCACTTTTGGGAATCAGGTAACAAAGCAGGTGCAGTGAGGACTGAGTCAGTAGACGTGAGCTGAGCCCTCTTTCCTACAAATATGAAAATATTTCTTTTCATTAAGTGAAAATAGAAGTTTATAAAAAATGTTGACTACAATCCTTAAATTTAAAAAATGGAGAGAACATATTGAGATATTAACAATGGTTATTGTTTCTGGATAAAGGAAGTACAGAGGTTTTCTTCCTTGTGCTTTAATTTCATAATTTTTCCTTCCGTTGGAAAAATGGAAAATTTGTTTTCTTTGTGGATTTTCATGATTTCTATATTATTTACATGGAAATGTGTTACTTTTTAATTAGGGGGGAAAAGCTTTCTTTTTATTTTTTCATATAAAGAGTATGTTTACAAATTGAAATAGATCCATGGAAGTCTGATCGAGACAGTGAAAGCCTCAATGCAAGAAGAAAAGTCTGTTGAGAATCAGTGTTCGTTTGGCAAAGAGAACTTAGAGCCAAAAGAATCTTCAAACACTTGAGGGGCTGCTATTATGAAGAAAACAGACTATTCTTACTTTGCATGGCTTTAGAGGGAAGAACCAGGGTCAGCAGATGGACAGAGGAAATGTTTTTAGTAAAAAGAAAATTATCTAACAATCAGGCACATTAAAAAATGGAGTGCACTGCCTCTGTGGTAGTGATGTCCCATTTTGGAAGTGTTTAAACTGAGGCTAGGCGACTTCTTATTTGTTAAAGAACGAATTCTTGGGACTTCCCTGGTGGCACAGTGGTTAAGAATCCACCTGCCAATGCAGGGGATAACGGGTTCAATCCCTGGCCCAGGAAGATCCCACACACTGCAGAGCAACTGAGCCCATGAGCCACAACTACTGAGCCCATGAGCCACTACTACTAAGCCCGTGTGCCCTAGGGCCCGTGTGACACAACTACTGAAGCCTGCACAGCTAGAGCCTGTGCTCCACAACAAGAGAAACCCATGCACTGCAGCAAAGAGTAGCCCCTACTCGCCACAACTAGAGCAAAGCCCACATAGCAACCAAGACCCCACATAGCCAAAAATTAAAAATAAAGTAAAAAAAAAAGATTCTTTTTCTTTTAAATTGAAGTATAACTGATATATATAACATTATATTAGTTTCAGGTGTACAACATAATGATCCAATATTTGTATACATCACAAAATGATTACCACAATAAGTCCATCCATCACTATACATAGTTAACAGAGTTTTTCCCAGTGATGAGAACTTTTAAGACCTTTTCTCTTAGCAACTCTCAAATATACAATGCAGTATTATTAACTATTGTCACCATGCAGTACTTTATATCCCCAAAACTTATTTATTTCATAACTGGAAGTTTGTACCTCTTGACCATTTTCTTAAATGAGAAAAACTTCTTAGATGAGAGATTTGACCAAGTGAATTTATGAAAAAACAAATAAACAAAAGCAAGAAAACAATTACACAGGCTGTTTTTCACCAAGGATTTTGAGGTTTTTTTTCCTCAAAATGATTCAAGTAAATATGATACAGAAAAGCTGGCAGTAAGATCTTGGAAAATTACTTGTTTGTACCTGTTCCTTCATATGTAAAATGGGGATAATGATAGTACTTATAGGGCTGTTGTGAGGATTAAAAGAATTACTACATACAAAGCATTTGGTACAGTGCCAACACAGAGTAATCACTCAGTATATGTTAGATGCAAATTTAAACATAATCTGCAATTACTGTGTTACAGGAAATATGGTAAAGCAAAAATTTAGAGTATTTTTGAGCAGATGATACTATACTACTCTTTAATAAAAAGTTTGATTAAAACACTAATTTGCAAATGAAGGAACTGACCATTCTAGAATTCTAGAATGTAGTAGATTAATTTGACGTTTGCCTTTTAAAAATATACACTAACTTTTTTCTTCTTGCCGAGTTCCTAAAAGATGTGGACACTTCAAGGTTCAGTTAATTGTCATGCTATGCCTTCCTTATGATGTGATAAACAGAAGAGGCCCATAACCTTAAATGCTGTTTCTCTCATAACGAAAATACACTAATATATTAAAACCCTTTTCAACTGCTTTCTCTGGGTTTGTTTTACCTGTCCTCTGAGGCAGTTGGGCGAGCAGCTGTTTGTAGTGGAGTGTGCAATTCATTAGAGTAAAAGGTGTCTGACAGTATGTCAGCTCCTTCAAGCTCCCTGCACCAGTAGGGCCTGCCATGAATTACCTCCATGCTTCTTGGCTAAAAAGGCACAATCTGGAAAAAGAAAGGGAGGGCGCACTTGGTTAAGGAGTCAACTATCTTGGTTGCTATCACACTGACCCTCCCTGCCGTTACGACCCAGGCAGGCAGGAAACAAGCTTTGTACTGCTAAATTCTTTAACCCAAGGCTGCATAGAAATCCTTGCTCAGGAAGAGCCCTATCTGTGGATCCTCGGTGTCCTGTCAAGAAAACTCATGGAATTCCCCTCACCCTGGTCTTTCTACAAAGCAGGGAGCCTCATCATCCCACAGAATCAATAGCTGTGCTTCGAAAGCCTTCAGGGATTCTGAACGAGAAGTTCTTTGCATGGGCGGTGCAGCATGAGCGGGACCCCAAAGTGAGAATCCGCTGGGGCTTAGAGGGCAAAGACAAAGATGCGCCGTGGCTAGGACGGCGGAGGCCTAGCCTCCAGGGCCATCAGCGCCCCTAAGGAGCGGTGCCTCGGGGGTTGGGACGCACCTGGGACATCAGTCTGGGAGCCGTGGGAGACCGCTCCTCCCCTTCCCCTCCCCAGAGCTGGCGGGCCTCTGCGGGGCGTGGAATTCCGCCGTCGTCCGCACCTGCGGCCCGGGGGAGCTTGCGCGCAGGTGCGGGTCAAGGAGAGAGAGGGACCGCAGGCAGGCCAGGGGTGGGGTTGAGGGTGCCTGTGACGGCGACTGTGACCGTGGCACTAGGTAATGCATTCTTGCGGGGCGGCGGGCAGGGGGCGGCGGTTGCCTCTTAGAAGTTTCGGGAGAAGTCCGCCCACGGGCTCTGCGACCCGTAAGCAGTGGAAGCGTAACGGCAGGCGGGGAAAGAGGAGTAGACTCCCCGCCCGGCGGCGAAACGGGCTCTTCCGCTGCTCCAGGCCCTCGGCCCCGCCCCCGGCGCCTTCCGCCGGCCGCGTCGCACGCGTTCTCCTGGCCCGCTGGTGCTAACGCTGCTCCTGGCTGGGGAGTTCTCTCCTGTGGAGGGCCGGAAGATTCTGGTGGGGAGAGAGCCTCCAACACATCCGTGTTCCGTACCGCCACCCTCCAGTGGGGAACAGTGCGGCCTGATCGAGGGTGGCTCCCGCAGGACTCGGCAAGCGCAGCCCCTGGATTGCGCCTGGCAGAGCCGTGGCTTTTCCTCGCCTGGGTGGGTGAGGACGGGGCAGAAGAGCAGCTGGCCTGCGGTTGCCGGCCCAACCCCCAAAGACCTTGCCCCGCTTACATTACCTGTTACCACCACCATCCCTCCCACCCCCCAGATCCTCCCCAAAGAAACGAATGTGAACCACGTTTCTGCACCTAGAAGACCATGAGTTTCTGTGATGGCTGAGAACAGGGCCCCTGAGGGGGACCGGGATGTGGGAAGGTTACCTTCTGGGGAGAGGCTGGAACAGAGCCTGTGCGGACATAGGAAATGGTGGGGGCAAGAGTGACCGCATCTGATAAGGGAGGTGTAATAGAGCCGTTCTCTGCCTGTTTAACAGCTTTGTAATCAACCCACCAGGGGCTATTCATTTTGTGCTGTGCTTTCTAGGAGAGTGTCAGCTGACGTGAGGGGAAGAAAAGGTGTGTTAGGGTAGGCAAGGTGCTAATTTTGTATTCCTGGTCTTTTTCTTAGTCCCTGCACCCCTTCCCGACTCCTATAATTATCAGCCACTAAGCCTGGAAGGGTAGATTTTTCTGGAGCCAGAGTTGTGGATTAGGTGAAGTTTGACTCTTTGACCCCTTTAACATATATTTTCAAAAATTTCTCTTAGAAGACCACCCTAACATTTTTGCCTTTTTGCTGCTCCAGTGTTTTCAGGCTCCCTCTTGAAATTATCTTGCCTCAGCTCATTTTATGTACCTAGTCTTCCAGTACTTTCCATACTCCACCTTTTCCCATGCTTGACCTTCATCCAGTGTCCTCATGGCTTGATTCTTCCTGGGAGGTAATAACTGAGTGTAATAGGTTTAATCAGGGATATCTGATGAAGCTGTGTCACTAGCCACGTGTTGCTGTGTATGTGGATGGTTGTGCTGTCGGGGAAGTTGAGGCAACTCCAGGTTGATTGACCAGGATATGCGGTGATAGCCTCCAGGTTCTAGTGGGCTTGAATTTTTATTTTAGGTCAAATGAATTTAAAGGGTAGGAAAATGTAATTATTTTTACGTTTGTTATTTTCAAGTAAAATTTACAGGCAAGAAAAAATTTGTTGCCAGGTGTTTGTGAAACAGTTGTTCTCTTTGGAAATGCTTCTCTATCTGAAAGATTCTCAGGGATGTCAGGATTGGATCCATTTGTTTGACCAACACTCCTTAATCTAGGCTTTTAGGATTTAACTCACACTGTTGCAGCCAGCAGGTGATGTCTGTGTGACCCCCAACAACACATAGGTGTGCTCCTACCCAGGTGTGCTCAAAATGATTGGCACTTTAGATACATCATGGCCACGGGTGGGGTCAGTAAGCTCAAATCCCCTTTCTACTTCTCCTGCTATGTTGACCTCTCTCTCGCTACCTCATTTACTTTGATGTATTTCTTGTTTGCTTTTTGCATCACTAGTAATCCTTCCAGCAGGGAAGGTGAAATTTGGAAATGAAACAAAGAGTATGCATAGAATATTGTGTCTGAATTGACAAAAATTCCAAGCTACTAAAGCTAGACCTTTAACCTTCACGAAGAGAATATGCAGGAAATATGTAAAGCATGGATTATACTCTATAACCTTTTTAAAGGATGTTGTAGAGATCTTTAACCAAGTGGCATTTGAAATGAACAAAATAAGGTTTTGAGGGACTTAGTACTTCTTGGCAGATACAAATTTTTTTGGGCTTTTTTCCCAGTTTTATGGATGTAATTGACAGAGAGCGCTGTATAAGTTTATGGTGTACAGCATGATGACTTCATATACATATTATGAAAATGAATAAAGGAAAACCTCATTCGAGATGGAGTTGGGGAGCCCTAAGGGGGAGCTTTCACACAGATACCACTCATCACAGCTTACTTTATGTATCCCAGCCAGAAGAAGATTAATTTACAGCAGAAAGAAGGAAGATTTTCTTCTGGCCTAGAAATAGCCCAGCCAATGAGAAACTGCTACAACCCTGAAATCTCTCTCCTCCAGTGAACTTTTAAACAAACAGCCCCTCCCAACTTCCTATTTTCCTCTATAAAAGAACAGCCCTTCCTTCTCCAGGCTATAGTTTGCCATAGTTTCCATGGCCCAAATTGCAGTTCATGTGCTAGTCCCAAATAAACCTGATTTTGCTGGCGAAATGGTTACCTTTTTATTTTAAAGGCTAACATTACTTGGTGTCAGGAGGGGGATGCGTGAAAAAGAGGAGCCTCTGAGGAACTAATGATCCCTGGAATCATGCACAGTACCCACCTGATCCCCTTGTGCTTTCCACCTCCTCTCGGTTTGGTAAGTCTCCTCTCAGATTCAGGCTCCCTCCTTTTTTTTTTTTTTTTTTTTAAGCTCTTTATTGGAATATAATTGCTTTACACTCTTGTACCAGTTTTTGAGGTATGCCAAAGTGAATCAGCTGTATTTATACATATATATATCCCCATATCCCCTCCCTCCTGCGACTCCCTCCTACCCTCCCTGTCCTGGCCCTCTAAGGCATCACCCATCATCGAGTTGATCTTTTGTTATACAGCAACTTCCCACTGGCTATCTGTTTTACAGTTGGTAGTGTAAATATGTCTATGCTATTCTCTCACTTTGTCCCAGCTTCCCCTTCACCTCCCCCCCCACCCCAACCCCATGTCCTCCAGTCCATTCTCTGCATCTGCATCCTTATTCTTGCCCTGTCACTGGGTTCATCAGTACCCTTTTTTTTTTTTTTTAGATTCCATATATATGTAGCTTCCTCCTTTTGATTGAGCTCTCCAACTTTATTTGGGATCTGTGTTTGTGAAGGCATTGCCCTTTTGGTGAGTACTCGTTTGTTTTCTGAACACCGCCCCCCCTCCCCCTTTTTTGTAAACAAAGACTGCCTGTGTTTCACTGACTTTTTCTTTTTTTAAAAAAAAAATATATATTTATTTATTTTTGGCTGTGCCATGTCTTAGTTGGGTCACATGAGATGTTCGTTGCAGCATGTGGACTCTTAGTTGTGGCGTGCCTGTGGGATCTAGTTCCCTGATCAGGGATCAAACCTGGGTCCCCTGCATTGGGAGTGTGGAGTCTTACCCGCTGGACCACCAGGGAAGACCTGAACCTCTGGCTTTGAAGTATGGGATCCCAATTCTCTAAATTCTCTCAAGAGAATCTTCCTTCTGGGACCATGGCTGATTTTATGTTCAAAAGCTATGGTCTGTTTATTTTGAACATTTTTCACTAAATGGACCAACTTAACCAAAATTAACTTAGAACTCCAGTGGTCACTTTTGGGAACTTTTGACCGCTTCAAACTTGTTTTTCTCAGAACTAAATGGAAGACAATGGCTCTAAAATTAAACTGAATAGGATGTGTATTTTAATTGGTACCTGGAAGCTTCCAAATGCACTCTAAAATCACCTCTTTACAAAATATCATTTGTAAATTAACCAAGGCAAACAATTTCAAAAACTGAAACAGGCTTATGAGGCCTCTTTTGCTCCTCCTCTGTTCTGTCTTCAGCACCATATTCCTCTCTTCTTTCTGCACCAGCCCCACCTCCTCTATACCTTCTTTTCCTCATTCTAATCCTCTCACTGAACTTCCCTTTTTCTCTGATCCACTCCCTGCCTCCCCGTCTCTTGAACCTATTAAAACCTGCCCCTTTAAAATCAGACCCTCTGAGGATCCAAATGCTAAACCCTTAATTTCTTATGTTCCCTGGACTAAAGCTGAACTGAGTCATAGTCAAAGATTTTTCTCAGAGTAACTGAGGATCCCCACAGGTTTGCTGAGGAATTTAATATAGTCATGCAAACTTTTGGTTTCTGGTTTCCGTTACTTATATCAGCTAGTTCACAGGCTTGTTGGTAAAGGCCAGGCCCAACACTGGATGAAAACTACTCATTGGGATGGTCCCAAGAGCTGGAGACAAACTCTTGCTGTTGCTGTTTTATCATGTGATCAGGCTCAGGGAATCACTAGGTAACTCCATTTGGCAATTCCTAGGGCTTTCCCAAAGCCAGTCGATTGGAATAAAGTTCAGGCTTGTACCCAGAAGCCCAGGGAGCCTGTGCATGACCATCATAGCTGGCTCTAAATTGTCTTTAAAGAATCTTCTGCTCTTCCTTTGAATGTTGAATCCACTTGGGTAGGCTTTAACTCTGATTATTAATGAACTGAACCAGGATCGTTTTCTTCCAGTTGAAAGGACCAGAATGGAATGTGAAACTATATCCATTCCAGATTTAGTTAATTTAACAAACTACCTTACCCACACCCTAGATATGCAACTAAAAGGAAGACCACAGAAATTCTCAATTTTCAGCTCCAACAATGGAGGCTTATAAACAAAAACAAAACCCTCCCAGTCTTTGCCATTATTGCAAAAAGACAGGACATCAGAAGAAAGACTTATAAGCGTAAGCACTCCAGGTACTTTCAGCCCTCTAAGCAGCCTTTCCAGTGCCCTTCTAACTCCCAATGATGGGACTGTGAGGAATTACAGGTTTTTCCTCTCAATTTTCCCCCTTAATTGGCTTGGAGAAACTACTCCCCAGATTAGAAATGAATCTCTCTGTGTCCTTATTGACACTGGAGCTACACACTGTTGGTGCTCAACCGCACTGATATTAAATAGCCCCTACCTTGGAGTACTGAAATGGTTCAAATACTGGAGATCTCAAATGAATCTCAACAAGTTTCTGTTACTAAGCCCATCCCATTTTGTTTAAGCCCTCTAAGAGATAATCACCCTTTCCTCCTTAGTTCCTCTGCCCCTGTTCATTTATTGGGCCAAGATTTCTTAGATTTGAGAACAGCCAAAATAGCTGACTGGGTGAATCAATTGACCCTTTGACGTTTTTGATTTGCTCTGTCTCTGGTAGCACTAAGCTAATTCTAAGGACACTAATCATTTGTTCCTAATGGATCAGCAACCACCCTCCTTATGGGCAAAATCTTCAGCTGATATTGGCAGAATCCACAGTGCCTCTCCTATTAGGATCCAAATAGATCCCTCAAAGCCTCTCTCCAGAATCAATTAATACTCTAAATAAAGAGGCCCTCCATAGCATTAAGCTGACAGTAGAAGACTATAAGACCTAGGGCTTCGTGATTTTCTGTACTAGGTCCTGCAACATCCCTATTTTACCTACAAAGACACCCAGTGGCGGAGGGTGGAGATTTGTCCAAAACTTCTGAGTCATAAACAGTGCTGTCTTCCCATGGCACCCTGTTGTTCCTAATCCCCATATTTTACTAGCCTCCATCCCCATTGAAAGCAAATTTTTTACCATGATTAGTTTATGTAGCGTCTTCTTTAGCATCCCTTTGAATAAAGCTAGTCAGTATCTATTTGTATTTATTTGAGAAAGACAACAATATACCTGGACGTTAATACCATAGGGTTTTACTGAGCGTTGTTCTTACTTCTCACAAACCTTAAAAACTGATTTAGATAATATAAACGTTCCTAGAAATTGTTTTATTGCAATATGTAGACTTGCTTCTCTGCTCCCCTTCTCAGGTCTCCTCACAGGAAGACAGCATCCACCTATTAAAGCTTTTAGCCCCAAAGGGATATAACCTTTCTAAGGAAAAACTGCAGTTTGTTATTTCAGGCACCTGATCTCAGAACAAGGGCTGCACCTTGATCGAGATAGGCTTCATGGCATCTTGAACTTACCAAAACCCCAAAGTTTTGGTCAACTACAAGGTTTTCTTGGCTGGCTATTAAGGGAACAGAATTCTGAGCGTTTCTCTCATGACCCAGCTTTTATATGCCTTACTAAGGAATACCAAACCTGACCCTCTTACTTGGGAAAATCAGGATGACTTAGCTTTTAATACCTTAAGGGAAAGCTTGATAAATCCCTCTGTCTTGGGATACCCTAATCATCAACTTTGCTACTCCCTCTCCATATGTGAGAGGGAGGGAAACACTCTTGGAGTACTGACCCCCAGACGTGAGGATCACCATTGCCCCATAGGGTACTGCAGTCAGCAGGTAGACTCTGTGGCATGTGGATACCCCCATGGGTTCATGAAAACCTGATGGGGTTCCTAGAGGTAAAATCCACAGAAGATAAAATCCACGTACACTGCAGCCTCAAGAAGTTTTTCAGTCTTATGCTAATCCACACTCAGCTTCCAGAAATTCATCAAAATTATTACAAGTATTACCACCAGTTTATGGCTCCAATAGCTTTTGCTCCAGGTAAGCAGATCTCAGCTGTAGTTTTTTGTATTTATTGTATCTTCAGGTTTTAGGGTGATGGTTTTCCCTGTGACCTCAGTTCTCTGATGGGTCCAAGAAAAGTCATTTGTATTCAGTTCAGACTTTTTCTTGTAAGGACAGGAGTGACAACTTCCTTTTTTTTTTTTTTAAATAAATTTATTTCTTTACTTACTGGCTGCGTTGGGTCTTCATTGACCACTTGTGGTGGCTTCTCCTGTTGTGGAGCACGGGCTCTAGGCACACGGGCTTCAGTAGTTGCAGCTTGAGGGGTCTAGAGCACAGGCTCAGTAGTTGCTCCGAGGCATGTGGGATCTTCCCGGACCAGGGATCGAACCCATGTCTGCTGCATTGGCAGGTGGATTCTTAACCACTGCACCACCAGGGAAGAGCAGTGACAACTTCTAAGGTCTTTACATGTCAGAGTTGAAACTAGAAGCCTAATTTATTTTAGAACATCTTGACCATAGTTAATTTTATACTCCTTGGCTCTAATTTATGAGTCATTTCTGCATCTGCCTTATAGACTACTTTGTCTCTTATTAGGTACTTTTTTTTTCTTCTTTGTATGTCTAAAAGTTTTATTGTCCTATGGACATATTGATAATAAACTGTAAAAGCTTTGGATTATGTTATAACCTCTAAAGAATATTGGGTTTTATTCTTGTAGGTACATTATCAGCATATTACCTTAATTTTGTTGAGGCTTGGTTTTAGAGTTTGTTAGGGTATTTTCCAGTTTTACCCCCACTCCTAGAGGATGGCCTTTTAAAACAGGGTCTCCACTGAATGGCCGGAATGTTTACCAAAGTCTGTCCCCTCCAGCTGGCCATGAAGTCCAGTGTCTTGTCAGCACAGTTCAATGCCCAGAATCTCTGTTCAGCTCTCATGCTTCTAGCAGCTATTCTCTTCTAGGCCTCCTAGAATCTTGGTACGTGTTTGAGGACCCCCCCCCCCCAATCTGCCCCATGTTCTGAGTCCAAGATCTGTGGGTTTCTCTTGAGCTTCCAGGATTTGACAACCCCTACTTTTTCCTTTGCTTCCCCAGCCCTAGGGGTGTTAATCTGCTTACTGTCTTTTTTTTTTTTTTTTTTTTAAAGTCTCCTTTAGCTTGTTCAGGCTCTAATATCTGTGTAATCAATTTACTATATTAAATTCCCTCTACTGAAATGCCTAGCTTGATTTCTGTTTTCCTAACTATACATATCATCCCATGCGTAGTTAGAAAAGAAAAAAATGTTGAAAAGTAAGGAACAGAATGAGATCTAAAGCACCATATCACTTATTTAAACACAGGTAGCAAAACTGATGTAATCGAGATGGTGACATTGGTCATTCCCAACATGAATTTCCTTCACAAGGAGCTCAACTAGTGCACGTATCCATAGATGAGGCACCATTGTGAAGATACCAGAACCTGGGGGTGAGGCTGAAGCACCTCTGTGTCCACAGAGACTGAGAAGAATTGTATTAGAAGGGTAAGAGGGGCAGCTACACTCTGACCACGTTGCCCCTCCCTGGCTGGCACACCGAAGGGACCCCGCGACAGAGCACCACCTCCGGCCCAAAACTCCTTGACATTGGTCTTGGAAATAATTTTTTGGATAACACCAAAAGTATAGGCAACAAAAGCAAAAATAAGTGGTACTACATCAAACTAAAAAGCTTCTACACAGCAAAAGAAATGATCAACAAAAGGAAAAGGCAACCTATGGAACAGGAGAAAATGTTTGCAAACAACATATCTGATAAGCGGTTAATAGCCAGTGTATATAAAGAACTCATACAACTCAATAGCAATAAAAATAATCTGATTTAAAAATTGACCAGGTACTGGAATAGACACTTTTTCCAAAAAAGATATTCAAGGTACATGAAATGGTGCTCAACATCACAAATTGTCAGAGAAGTGCAAATTAAAACCAAAATGAGATATCAGCTTACACCAGCTGAAATGGCTGTTATCAAAAATACAAGAGATAATAAGTGTTACTGAGGATGTAGAGAAAAGGGAACCCTTGTGCACTTTGGTGAGAATGTAAATTGGTACACTACGGAAAACAGTATGGAGGTTCTCCAAAAAATTAAAAACAGAACTACCATATGATACAGCGTTTTCACTTCTGAGTGTGTATGTATCCAAGGAACTGAAATCACTTTCTTGAAGAGATCTCTGTATCCTATGTTCATTGCAGCAGTATTTACAGTTGCTAAGAGAGGGAAACAACCTAAGTGTCCATTGATTGATGAATGGATAAAGAAAATGTGGTGTATATATATAAAATGGAATTAGTAAAAAGAATTTAAGCATCAACTCTTGTGTGTATTTTAGTTACACACATATCTCTTTATCAATATATACTATAAATATGTACACAACTCCTACACATATTGGTGTTAAAATATGCACATTAAAATGAGACGTTTTACAAACTTATGGTTATCAAAGGGGAAGGGGGAAGAGGGATAAATCAGGAGATAGGGATTGACATATATACACTACTATGTATAAAATAGGTAACTAATAAGGACCTACCGTAGAGCACAGGGAACTCTACTCATTATTCGGTAATAACCTATATGGGAAAAGAATCTGAAAAAGAATGGATATATATATGTATAACTGATTCACTTTGCTGTACACCTGCAACTAACAGCATTGTAAATCAACTATACTCCAATAAAAATTTTTTTAAAAAGAGACCTTTTACATGTTTGTATATGCTTCTTACCAAGTTTCTTCCCTTTTTACCCATTCATTTATTCCATAAATATTAATTGAACACCTACTTTGTGTCCAGCACAGGGGATTCAAAGTTGAAAATGTCTGCTCCCTAATTTCAAAAAAACTCTCCTATTCAGTAAACCGTTGGCTTCCAGTGTAGGGTGAACCATCATCAAGATGGCACAAGATGATCCAATACAGCAGGGAAAAGTATATATTTTTATCCCAACATTTATAATGTCTGTTTTTTTTTATTTTTTATACTGGACTCTCTTAATTCAGTGATACAGTAAAGGAAGGGTATGAGGAAATAGGCTCTCAAATATTTTTCAAGGGAGTACAAGTTGGTACAATATATGAGGAAGGCAATTTACCAGCATCTATCAGAATTATGACTGTAGCATTTTGGCCTAGGAATTCCTCTTCTAGGAATTTTTTCTACATGCACGCACACATAAGGCTTGAGAATATACACAATTGGGCTCTAATGCACACAGAGGTTATTCAGTGTAACATCGTATGTAATAGGAAAAGATTTGACATAAATGTTCACCAAATAAATTATGTTATTTTCATGCAATGGGTTACCAGGCAGCCACTAAAAAGAATGATGATACTTTTTATACGTTGTCTTGTAACAACCTTTGAGATATATTGTAAGGGAAAAAAAAAATCAAAGTACTGAACAGTTGAGTATGCTACCATTTGCATAGCAAGTGAAAGAAATGTTTTCTTGTAAATTATGTGTATATATGCATATATATATAAACATTTCTTATATATGCCTACTACTTCTAGAAATATGTGCAAGAACCTGGCCACATTGGTTGACTTTGAGAAGGGGAACTGACAGCTGGACCTCAGTGAAGGGAGGGAGGTGTTTCTTTTGTTTTGTTTAATATTTATTTATTTAGGCTGCGCCAGGTCTTCGTTGTGGCACGCAGGATCTTCACTGAGGCATGCAGGGATCTTTTAGTTGCGGCATGCATGCGGGATCTAGTTCCCTGATCAGGAATTGAACTTGGGTCCCCTGCATTGGTAGTGTGGAGTCTTACCCACTGGACCACCAGGGAAGTCCTGGGGAGGTGTTTCAACAGATGCCTTTTTTTGCAGCTTTTGAATTTTGAACCACAGTACCTATTTGTTGCATATTAGGTTTTCTGGAAGCAGATGCTGAGTTGGAGTTTGCGGTACAAGCTGTTTATTAAAGATCAATGCCTGTGGAAGGAAGGAAAGGAAGCAGGATTAGGCATAGGGACACGTCTGGCTGTGATAGGAGCCTGACAGAACCTTGGCTAACCTTCCAGGGAGCTCTGGAGCCCTGGTGGCCTCTCAGAGCAGTCCTGGGTTGGGTGGAAAAGGTCTTTTTACGCCTGCCTTCGTCTGGCATTGATGTCCCTGATCTGGGAAGGGCATTATGGCGGGGCCAGGTGGCTAGCTCTCTGCAGCTGTCAGTCCCTGATGGATCTGACAGCGAGGGCAGCAAATCTTATTTTGATTGGGAGTGTGTCTCAGTAATGACATTACTTTTCCTACCCGCTACACTTTGCGAGAATTTGAATGAATATAAAATCCCAACTTGTGAAAGAGAAAAAGTCATTTTCAGATGAATAAGCCTTTAAACAATGTACCTGCCAAGCTCCTCTTTCTACCTGTTTAAGTCAATTTTACCCACTGGTCTTTGAATTCTAAGGCAATTTCAACGGATGCAAGTAGTATAATCATGGTTTTTTGGTCTGTTTTAGACATTTGAACCCATGTAGAAAAAATCCTAAGCATATTGAAAGGGGTGGATGTAGTTGGGGCTTGGGACATTAGTTTTTCATCCAACTGGGACACTTTTGAGAGTGAAAAGGGTGACTATTAATAATTCCACTGGGATAATAGGCATAAATCAGAACTGTCCCTGGAAAACTGGGATGCAGTCAACCTAACTATAAGCCTTGCGGAATTCTTTTGACTTTTTAAATTTGTGCATGTATTTCTTTGCTAAACATAAAATTAATCTTAAAAGAAGATTGATAAGGTTTTGGAAGTCAGTTATTACAACTTCACACATGCGGAAATGACATCGGTAATATTCATTTTTGATATTCCTATTTGATGTATATAACCATTCAGTCTCTGCTCAAACACAATTCCATGGCTCACGTGAGTCAGATCTATTACTGGGCAGCTGTAATTGTTAGAAGCTTTTTTCAAAACTGCCAGTTTGTAACTTTTACCAATAGGTAATAATACAGAAGACTTTCCCTCTGTGACTAGTCCTGGTTTTAGACGTGCACCACTTTCATTAGTCCGAAAGAAGTGACCCCTCTCCCCTGCCCCTCCTCGGCTTTTCTGCACCACTGTGCTTGTTTATTAGTATTCGAGTGAACAGTGCCCACAGACCTGGAAAGTGGGGAGAGCAGGTTTGCTTAGGCTAAGAAACAAGACTTCAGAAATGATTTAGTGTCTTGGGTAAGGTCAGGAATAACCCTACAAGGTAAAAGCCTTATCAGGTTTGATTGGCAAGTGAAAGGCTCATGCATCAGAGAAATCACTGACTTCAGTGATGTATAACCCCTGGCTCCATGCCTGCTCCATTCTTCTATCAGCTGCCACCATGGCCCGCCTGCTGTCCTGTGATGTAGGACGTGGCCAAGACTGACAGAGAGAGAAGGTTGAAGGGGCAGTTGTTAAAATGTCAGCCACACAGACTGAAGTCCAAGTGGCTTAATTCACCATGATACGTTTTAATTAATGAGAGTAAAAAAGTGAAGAGGTTGTGGTTTCTAATCAAAGAAAGTAATGCTTTAGTTACTGAAATGCAAATGGCTTAATTGGGAGGGACAAAAATTAATAGAAATAGTTAACAAAAATTAATGAGGTCAAAAAGATATATTAAGAGGAAACTTAAAGCATCTTTGTTACAATTAGATCTGCAGTTGGTTTATGGTAAAAGAAAGTACATATAGAAATTAAAAAGAAATGTAAATATTTTAGCATATGATCAATTTATGACTTCAGTTAATATTTCAATTTTATGATAAATACAACCTTTGCATTCCGTTGTAGACATTTTAATGTAGAAAGAATCTTGCTGATTCTTAATGGGTACTGTCTGTTTTGTGTAAGTGTCCTGCCTTTCCTTAAAGATGTTCTGATTCCCTGATGCTAATAATCCTTAACTCACACCTAGACTCAGACTGCAAAAATGTTTACTTTTGCCTACTATAAACTGTTGAATTGAGGTGATTGTGCATTAGTTTAAAATTTTAAAGTTTTAAATTTGTGTGTATTGTACAATAGAAAACAAGAGGCTCTTGAAGACTTTTTGTGGTGGTGGTGGTGGTCATTTTGGTCTAAGAATTTAAAATTAGTTATGTACAAATGCGGAGCATTTTCTGCCCTCTAGTGGTTAAAAATAACTTTGCAATATGGGTTACAATTCAGTGCTTTAAATTGCAAGGGAAAAGCTATGTGATATTTTAAAAGCGGTTTGAAAATTATGTAGGTGCCTTGCCGTAGCTAATTAGTATTGCTGCATATTTTAAGAAAGTGAAACAATAGTTTTATGCTTTATTAACCACAGTATACAGATGCCTGGAAATCTGGCAAGTGGTAAAATAAATTTTGAGATAATTTTTCTTCAGGATTAAAGTAATATTTCTCTATCTCTACAAAGAGAGTATTAATTCCACATTAATCTCATTATAATATTATTCCAGTCTTCATTCTAATAGTGATTTTCCTGTTTGACTCCTTTCATACTTTAGTTCCTATACATAGGAAGAGAATAATGGGTGATAATACTTCCCATTTCCTAAGCTACCAATAGGATAATATGTATTACCTTTGCATTATATTGTGAGAGGAAAACTTCATGATATATGAAAAGCAGAAAAGGGCTTTTAGGAAGAATGTGATAGAGCTCCGAAGTTCAAAGAGAAGTGCAGTAACATAGTACGTGAATGGCTGTTGTCTGTTCTCCATTTCTCAGGGAAATTAAACTAATCAAATGCTTCATTTTCATTACTGTTCTGAAATAAATGTGTTCTCATATCTGACTGCTAATAGAAGCTTTTGCTGTCCCAGGTATTTCTAAAGCACTAGCTTCTGCCCCAGGTGAATACAAAATAGTATGAACGAATGAGATGATAAAATAGTTCATGGAGAAAAAAGGATTAGCAACAATTACGTGCTTTCAAAATAAGCATCAAGGAAACATAGGAAACATTTAATATTCTGGTGATAAATCTAATATTCTTAAATTTAAGCTTGTCAGGATCAGAGCATTTCTAAAAAGCATCAACCTTGTTTCAGAGACATTTTCTGGTAGGCAAAATAATGTTAGTGCTTTGGGTATGGTTATTTAAATATTAATAGTGTAAATATAATTACAGAATAGTACCAGAGTATGTAAAAGGCAAGTGAAATGGATTTAATGCAACTGAATTGTACACTAAACAATGGTTAAAATGGTAAATTTTATGTTATGTATATTTTATCACAGCAAAATAGAATACATAGAAAAAGGCAAATGAGATCTCCCTGATTTTTTAATATTAATACTTCACAGTGCATAAAATGTGCAACGTCTACTAAACATTTTAGGAACTCAAGGCCACTGAATAAGTAGTGAGTTAAAATAAACATTGAGTATAATGTTCACCAGATAATGTTTTCCTAATTCAGTCTGACTCCAGACAGCAAAGTGATTATATTTTCCACAGGGCTTTCAGTAACAAACATCAACCTGTGAGAGGCAGGGAAAGGCTGCAGTACCCGAGTGCTCTCGCAATTCATGTCTGCGGGCTGCGACAGGCTTACTGGGGATTTACTTTAATGCCTTTATTGCTTTGTCCCACTTCATTAATGGGATTGGTAAGAGACTGCACACAACCCAGGGAGCGAGAGACCTATCCAGGCAGAAGCGTACTCACTGATGTCTTTCTTCTGCTCCACTTGCCACTGAATGTGTATTTCAGTGGCTCTCCTGACTGGTGCAGTTATCCCACTGAAGCAGAAACTGGTAGTTGAGATTCATCATCAACAATAGCACTTTGTTTGCTGGAGGAAAAGAAATCATTAATTGCTTCTTTAGAGTCTAAGTTAAAAATGTTACAGTGTTTCTTCTGTGATGTTTTTACCCTTTGTGGTCATTCATTACTAATAAGGTAGACACCTCCTTACCTGCTCTTAAGGTAGATACCTTAAGGAACAAACGGCTAGGTTGAAGTCGTGCAGGAATCTAAGGTCTTTTTTTTTTCTCTCTTCCTTTCTTCCTCCCTCGCTCCTTCCCTACTTCCCTTTCTTTCTTCCTTCCTTCTTTCTAAAATCTGTACATAATGTTTTAAACATTGAGACTTACTTCCTGGGCTCCAGTGCACTCATATTTTCTTTTTAAAGCTTCATTCAACAAATGTTTGCTGAATTTGAGGGCTGAATGGGAGGTGGTGGATGGGATGGTGGGTAGGATAGTGGATGGAGGAGGAAGAGTATAAACTTTGAAGTGAAACAGACCTCAGTCGCGCCCATTTGTTAGCTCCCATTTCTCCAGAATGTTCTTTGTGAGCTCAGTTCTCATGTGTAAAAATGTACATCACAGGAATAGTTAAAACAGCATTAAATGTTAAAACAGAGTTATCCTAACCATCAATCGTCACTATTATTATTTAGCTGGGGATGAGAGGCAAGGAAGATTAGGACAATCTAGTGCAGGGGTTCCTAATTAGGGATGATTTTGCCCCGAAAGAAACATTTGGCAATGTCTGGAGACGTTTTCAGTTGCCCCGTTTGCAGGGTGGCATCTAGTGGGTAGAGGCTATAGGTACTGATAACCGTCCTATGGTGCACGGGGCAGCCCCCACAACAAAGAATTATCCAGCCCCAAATGGCCATAGTGTTGACCTTGGCCTCGTGAAGGAACAAAATTAAAATATGCTATATGTTTCATATAACAGGGAAGTGAGCTTGAGGAGAGGCTGAGCAGACCCTTCTGATTGCCTATCCAATATCCATGCTCTTTTTTTCTATCATAATAGTGGTTGAGGCAGTGTGCCCAAAGGAGAAACTGTATTTCTCAGCTTCCCTTGCAGATTGGGGTGGCCAGGGACATGAAAGAGGAAGTTGTTGGATGGGGCCCTTTGGAAAAAGAGCACCGCTGTGCTTTGCCCCTTTGTTTTTGCTGCGAGATGGCCTGGTGGGAGCCTTTTCCTTAGGATGATGGAGCAGAAAGATTACAGGAGTCTGGATTCTTGATGACTGAAATTACCACACCAGCCCAGAACTGCTTCCTTCCAGACGTTGTTATGTGTGGGGAAAAAAAAGCCTCTCTTGGTTAAAGCAATGTTATTTAGGTTTTCTGTTATATGTAGTTGCATCCAAACTTGACTAAGGTCTTGAAGGATTTTGATAGGTATAGAAGGGGCCTTCAAGCTGAAGGAATTAGCACAACTAAAGGCAGAGAAAGGTGAAAGTACATGTTTCTAGGGAATAACAGGTAGTTTGGTATGCTTATTAAATAATACGATAAGTTGCACAGGAAGAGCAACACTTAATGTTTGCAGGAAAATCTTTAGGGAAAAAAATGAAAAAGAAGAAACACACATGAAGTAAGTAGAAGCCAAAGCTTTCCCCTTTCTTTACTATTTCATTTTGTTGGTCACACCTAGGTGAACATTGACCGTTCATTTTTCTCACTGAGAAATTGGTCCCAGAGCCAGTACATTTTTTTCCCTTTTGTATTTCTCAAGGTCATTGTCATAGTATGATGTATGAAATGTAGACCTGAGATCACATGGAAGTTCCCTTCCCTGAAAATCATTGACGTATAGCCTGTGTCATCCCCATCTTTCCCCTGAAGCCCCATACTGCGCTCACCTTTACAGGCTGGCTGAGGTTAGGTTAGGGCCAATCCAAAGGGAATTTCCTTGAGGAAGTGAAGTGTTGGAAGAGAGGAGCGGGGTGGAGAATGAAATATTCGGGGGGAGGTACCTGGGAGAGCACAGTGAGGAGAGGAGCACAATTACCATCTTGCTTCTCTTTTTCTGCTACTATAAAAAGCCAGTATTTGGAGGAAGGTCAGGCTAAGCCCCTTGAGTGATTCTGATTGTTTTGGCATTATGTTCTCAGCACTAAAACGGCCAATCAGTTAACAATATTCATTTATAAAATGGAATTAGATATTGATTTAAAATAATTCTATAAATAAAAATCTTCTGTGGCAGTAATTCTTAAACTTTATGGGATCGCAAACTCCACTGAGAATTTACTTTAGAACTCTGAACTCTTCCCCCAGAAAAATGTACTATATGCGTAATGATGCAGAGACAATGTCATTTTTAGCAGCTGTAAGCATTCCTTACAAGTAGAGATCCATCGTTGTTGCAAAGGATGTCAAAAGTGAAGTTTTAATCAAAACACCAAAATCTGACAGATGTAAAATTCTGAAGCCAGATCACTATGTGCAGACTTTTTGAAGGGAGTGATTGGAAAGTGGTTCCGCTAAGTCCTCAATTTTCTCACCCACTTGGAGACCCTGAACGGATAATATTTGGGTTTATGAAGAGATTTCTTTGGAGAGCATTGTTACCCTGCTGTGAATGCCCCCACCCATGCCCACATGCTGGGGATTACTGAGACCATTACTCTTCAGCAGGGAGGGGCTTCCATACGATGAGGAAATGTGTCCCATGTGGTCGAGAGAAACAAAAAATTGGTGCTCAGCTCCAGGTCAAAAAGCTAAAGGGTCCGGGGCAATAAGATAGAAGAGGCATGTTGGGATCACAGCCAGTGTGGAGGGCGAGCTGTGGGTAATCAGGTATGAACTGCAGGAAGCAGAGATGTGCAGTAGCTGTTTTGAGTCCTATTCAAGAGGACCCCTGGAAGACCATGTCCCAGGGCGAGGGCTGAGGCCAACTGTGCTGGGCGGTACCATCTTCTGGGTCCTGAGAGTGAATCCATCCACCCTGGCAAGAACTGTCCTATATCCCCTTGCCTCTCATCTCAAATTCTCTTCCACCCCAGAAGAGTCCAGCAAAGCCGGAGAGTGAGGAAACAGTTGAGGTTGGAAAAGAGAACAGAAGTCGATCTCATTCCTGCCCCAACTCAGACCTCACATGGGAAGAGTTGAACATGAGTGAATGAGTGTAGATTGAAATGTTGATTACAGTGGAATTGAGACTGTGCATTTTGACTTAAGCCAAAGAACGACTAAGAGCATCAGGGAAGTTCATGGCCTGTGGCCAAGTTTCCATCCATGGCCAGGGGAAGATTTCTGCACATCCCCTTCCCCATCCTTTACATTTTAAAGGGGGTAGTGGGCCACACAAAAAAATTGCATTTTGAGTACATTTCGTGAGTTGTGCAGTTATATTTTTTACCCACTGTGGGGTTTGAGTAGACCTCTCAGGCCTGTGTGACAGGCTAGCCCTTGGGTTTCATGTAGAAAATGAAAGCTGCTCTGATTAATCAATGGGGGGGGGGGCACTGGATATTGGGAGAGTAGGCACAGGAGCCAGCAGGGCTGAGGTGGGGGAAGCAGGCCAGGCTATATAATTTGTGGGGCCCAATGCAAAATAAAAAATGCAGGACTCCTTGTTCAAAATTATTAAGACCTTCAGGACAGTGACAGTAAAGCATGTAACCAAATGTGGGGCCTTGTGCACCTGCATGGGTCACAGGCACATAAAGCCACCCTGGGGAGCATCAGAGGACAGAAGAGGAGAGACCCTGCTCGTGGTCCAGGTAAAGAGACACTGGGAAGAAGAAACTTGTCTAGTCAAGACTTTTTCAGTGAAATGACGTGCAATGTGATCTCTTCCTTGAGATCCCACAAATCCTCAGAGAGATCGCAAACTTCTTTATGCGAATGGATTTCTTGTAGCAGCTGGTGAAGGGGGTGGCCAGTGGCTAAAACAGAGTGAGATACCTGGGTAAGCGGACAGCGGACACCTGGTTATTCACCTAACATTTTCCATAAGTTTCAAAGGTTTAGGTAAGGAACCTACGTTCTATGACAAGAAATTTCCTTGTGTCATGTAGTATCCAGGGAACGAGTGGCCTTTTTGTTTATTTATTAGTGCAGCAGGATGTTGCATGCTTTCACTTTGCTCAGGATGGGCCCCTGGGGACCAAATCTGGAAGTACAGAGGCTCTAAATACTTGACGTTATAATGGAAACCATGGATGGTGGGGGCCAGACACCGCTTCAGGGTTTACGAACAGATGGCAGAACCACATCGGCCCCTGCCTTGGCCCACACCCCTCCCAGGGATGTAGAAGAGGTTGACTGAGGGGGGCTGCTGCAGCTGCCCCTCCCCCCACAACCAAGCAAGAGAAGTTCCTAGAAAATCGCTCATGTAGAGTGGGATCATGAAGCGGGTGCTGGCCGTTCATGTCTGATGGGTGGTTTGTATAGGCAGTAGGCGTGCTGATCTGCCGCTGCCCCTCTTAAGCAGGCAGAGGGGCTGGAGACAAATGGGGGGCGGTGGTGGGGCAGCCGCCGAGCAGCTTGAGTCCTGCCTTGGCGTGACGAGGACATCTGCCTTTGCTATGAATCAAGTGGGTGCTGAGAAGGTAGCTGTCTTCAGCCTTTCTTTCCAGCAATAAGAGGCCATGGGGAGTACAGATGAGATGAGGGTAGTTGGAAGAGATCGAGGAGCAGCCGGCTCTCTTAGGTCACTGACCTGGGCAGTGTGACGTTCCCTGAGTGCTTCCCAAAGAACTCACTTGTAGAAGTAGCAGCATTATACAGAGAGGATGAGACAGGGACTCTTGATTCCCCATCCCCACCCTGCCCATCCCCCTCCCTTACCCACCCAACACCCTAGAGAAGATAGGAGAGGAGACTGTTTTCCAGAGGCCTACTGCTTTCCCTCCCACCACCCTATCTTGGGGATGAGAAAGGGGAGGAAGAGAGAAAGAGCAGCCTTGCCCCTTTCCCACTTCACGTCCTTCCAGCCCCCAGCCCTGCCAGCAATGGGGGAGGGGAAAGTTTGCTTTGGATATGAGGTTGCCATCTTCAGCTGGACTTGACTGAGTTTTTTAATATCAAGAAATGATGAGGTTGGGAGGGTGGAAGGGAGGCTCAAGAGGGAGGGGATATGGGGATATACGTATAAATGTAGGGGATTCACTTTGTTGTACAGCAGAAACTAATACAACATTGTAAAGCAATTATACTCCAATAAAGATGTATTAAGAAAAAAAAAAGAAGAAAGCTTTAGAGTCTGTCTAGGGTATCATTAAGGGATATCTGCCCAGCAGGGAAAGGAGATTCAACATAGCCCAGCTGGGGGCAGGATGGGAGAGAATTAACACCATTTCTGGTTTGCACCCTAAGGAATTAAGATTGCTCAATAAACTGATTAATATCTGATTAAGGACTTCTTATTCTATGACTAAACTTGAATCACTGTGCCTTCATGTAGTGGTGTACTGTGTTTATAAATTGTGAGTTTTAAGAGTGATTAGATTTTCTCTACAAATCAAAAACTTAAATGAAGAGAAAAGATACGCACCAGAAGGTACATTTCCAGATATAGATAGAAGAGACAGTTAAAGAGGTATGTAATAATTGCCTTTTTCTTTTATCTCTGTTTTTAAAAAAATTTTCAATCTATCATGGATTCACTAATGATGCAATGGAAAAATAGATGTATAAAAATATTTGTAAATGATTTATTATTCATGTTCATTTATTTGTTAAACATGTTATTCTGTTAAGTTATTTAATATTCATCATAGAATTTGCCAGGCTACCCCTCTATTTAATTTTTACTTAAGTGTAACTGTGTTCATGGGGTAGTGATGTGGCTTAAATCAGTCTCTCTTTCTCCTCTTTTCCCTGTTACCCCTCCCCATTGCTTCTTTTTTTTTTTTTTTTGGCCACGCCATGTGGCATATGGGATCTTAGTTCCCCGACCAGGGATCGAACCCGTGCCCCCTGCATTGGAAGCGTGGAGTCTTAACCACTGGACCGCCGGAGAAGTCCCTCCCCGTTGCTTCTTAAGTATAGGCAATGCTCTTTTTATTTAGATAAAATTATTTCATCTTTACATTATGATATTCTTTACTTTTTTTTTTAAACATTTAAGGTATGAGTTGTACTGAGAAGGAAAAGCTGCTGTGAATGATCATCTATTAAAAGAGGGCGGTGACTTCACCCCTTGTTGTCTCCAGCATAGAGTTGTTTGCAGATTACAGGCCACAGCTTTACGTCTTCTTTAGGGACAGGCTCCAGATCCCTTATTTTTCTTGTTTCAATTCTGCATCATTTATGTTCTTGAATCCCAGCCTCCTAAAATGTAAGCAGTGCAGAGTATTCTCCCCCATCACAACAATCGCATGTGAAAGCATATACAAGTGCAGGCCATGATCCTCACTGCCTAACTATACTTGAGTTGAACTGTGTTTTACTTGAAATAAGTGAGACGTTGGTGACACCCGGAATTTGCCATGGGCACTGAGGATGACCACGTTACCACTGACTCATCCCCCCCATTGCCACCCCACTCCCAGCATCTGATGAGTTGCCAAACTCTATCTGTGTCATATCCCAGGACCTCAGCAGAAACATCAGTGGTTCTCCTTTTCCTGAGGAACAATATGCAGAATATTTTACGTGGCTCTGAATATCTGCACCCTCTGCTGTTACCCCACCCTTCTCATCTTCTTTCCTCTTCTCGTGAAACTGAGCCCCAGCTCTTCTTGGCTCACCTTGCTTTAGTACCTTTGTTCATACTCCTGTGTTTGCCTGAAAATATCCTCTCTCCTCCCTCTAGTCTCTGAATGTTCAAAATAGAGCCACCATTCAAAGTCCAACTCAATGAAACATCCCTGGATTCCCACATGGAGAAACATTCTTTTTCTTTTTTTTGAACCTCTGCAGGTCCTTATTAGTGCCTCTCATATCATTTCATTTATCCTATCAACTATCGAGGGCTTACTACCTCCAAAGAGTTCTAGGCACTGGCAATATGGCAATGGACAAAAATTATGGGATTTATAGAACTGAAATTCTAGTAAATGGGATGGACCCTAAATATATAATATGTCAGGAGAGGATAAGTACCATGCTAAAAAATAAATCAGGAGTGCTCTGAGAAGATCTCGCTGATAAGATATCACAACTTGCCTCCTTATTTCCTTCAGGTCTTAACTAAAGTGTCAGGTTGAATTTTATACAAAACTTTTTTTAACATATGCTCTGTACTAGAAAATAATAGGTAGGTAGCTTATTAAATTTTTGAACCTCTTGTAGCTTGCACTCTGATTTGTACTAGTAGATATTCAATAAATACATATCAATATAAAGAATGATTATCATAATAGGAATTATTTATAAAGTGAGATCCTGGAAAAAGAAATTTTGATTTAAAGTTGAGGAAGAAGATCTTCTAAATTTGAGATGGTGTCCTTTGTACTTGCAGACAACTCCCTCATGCCGACCTTTTATGTTAGAGAGGTCAAATGTTGGACAATAGGCATGAATTCCCGACTCTGTCATCGCCTGTTACTACCTAGGGTGTGGCTGTGCACTAATGAGTGGGATGCCCATATGTGGCTTAGGGGAAGTCAGCTCATTACTTTATACCTATAGTCATGTTGATAACTGACCTTCTATAGCTCTCAACTTACAGGTGTTTATTTCCCTGTGCCTTTTCCTTTTTCTTCTAAGAAACTTTCTTAGAAACTTCTTTTGAAAACATGTAAACCTTTTTAAAGTTTCTGGATTAGCTCTACATAACTGCTTATGCATTTTAATTGGTGTTCAAGTATTTACCTTTGGTTCTTTTGGTCAGGATTCTGGATTTCTTGGGGCTGGCAGGTCAGAGCGTAAAGTAACCCATTGGCAGATGGTGACTGGAGCAAATCACTCAGCGTCTTGGTGACACTTTTGGCTACTGTTGTTCTCCCAAACCTTTGAGGCAGATTAGGAACACGTCTCGAGATGTTGTCTTCTCTGTTTCTTCCAAATCTCAGAGGCGGCTTGGGCATTGCCCCAGTGCTTCTTTCTTCTGCCATGGTCCTCCCAAATCGCAGTGGCAGGTTGGCTGCTGGGGGTGGCATTTTGTTGACTGCAGGTGTACTCATCTTAATGACGTTTTTGGGACCCCAACCTTTTAATTCTTCAAAATTGAGACTTCTTTCTTTTTCCCAGCCTAGATCTCCTCTAGGCTGTAATTAGAAATAACCATTAAAATAACTTATTATTGTTATAAGCAATAGATTTGAACCTCAAATAAGTTAAATCCAGACTTTAATCTGTGGAATTGTTAAAGCTATAAACAAAGTTTGTGTTTTCATGTGCAGAATTTTTAAAATAAATAATTTGTATTAAGCTTCTTAAAGCAATCTAGTTTCTTCGTCCCTGGACTATTGTAAGACAGCTATAAAATATTAATAAAATATATACAGTGAATGCAGCAATGTGTTCGAGCAGTAAGAATATAATGAAGTATTGAAATGAGGCAAAAGTTTATTTTAAGCAGCTATTCTTCAGTGTTTGATTCATGTTGTTTATGAAGTATTTCATATGTTTTTATATTTTGCTTTTAGAGACACCTCCCGCTGCCTCTCCATGTCTCTTGTTTCCCCTCTCTTTAAAAGACAAAGTGGTGGGCACATGAAAGCAGAGATGCTAGCCAGGTTTTGGGGTACAGTTGCAGGAGGCTTCTTTTTTACCTGCTCATATTCAGAGTTCCACTCTAAAAGCATTTCTCAAGAAACTGATTGTATTTTTATGTTAATAGTAAATTACATTAGTAAAACACTGCTTGGTTTGTGGGTTACTACACCACTACTCTACCAGCTTTAGAGGAACCATTTAAAGTACATCAAATATTTAATTTGTTTTACCATCAATGTTTGTCCACATGAAGATTTTCACATAACTGTTTTCTGATTGTAAAAAGTAATACCTACTCATTTCAGCAAATTTGGAGATTATATAAAGGCATAGAGAAGCAAATAAAAATAATATGGAATTCCACCATCTAGGGATAAACATTTTTTGCTTAGCTATAGAAAGACAATTCAAATGTCCAGCTGAAATGTATCCCGTACTTATTTCTGCAACCATTTATTACAACTGTGCAGTTCTGAGTCAATTGAAAATTATTAATGTGCCTTACACTTGCTAAGTATCATACTCTGCGCTGAAATGGTCACGAGAGGCCAGGCTGTGTGCTGTTGTGCTACAAAATACAAGTTATAGCAGTACACCATGAGAAGGCTGAAGTGTGACAAAAAACAAAACACAACCTATGCCTTACTCTTTACAAAGCATTAGACCCGGGACAAATATTCAATAGTTAATGCTAGTCATGTTAGATGGAGTTCAAAAACTTACCTTAGAATGTTTGTCATAATTCTTTTTGCTGTGCAGATTCGGCATGATTGATTCATCTGTACAGAAGATGTTTGATGTTAACCTTGAAATGGCTAAAGTCAATAAAATGAATCGTTTTGATGAAATAATTTCCATTTTGACCAAAATCTAGAATTAAGTTTATATGTGCAGGCTGATGTCTACAAGAAGGAAAACTGTGGTCTTTTTATACTGTCTAAAAACAAAGTTCGCTTTCACAGCGAAATCAATCCCACGTGTTTCAAGCACCAACATTAATTAGTGTTTAACTGAAATATATATGTAAGGAATGTGGGCAATTCATTCTAGGAAGACAGCAACATTTCTGCTTGCAAATTCATTAACTTTGAAAATAAATTCTCTTCATTATGAAGGAGCATTTAATTAGATAAGTTTGGGGCCATCGTCATTAGGATTCTAAACAAACAGAATGCTTCATTTCTCTGAGCTCAAACAAGAAGTATTTTGTTTTTGGTGTTTGCGTCAATCCTTGGGAGAAGGAGAAAAGTCTTCAATACATGCTAGCTATGTTACATTTTTTTTTTATTCACACAAAAGAGTTAGGCATAGTATTTTCAAAATGTCAGACAAAATTACTAGTGTGAAAAGAATTCCAAGTCACATAAGACCCAAATAAAATGCCATTAATTAACTTTTTGTAAAATGCTATTTGGTTATTAAAAAGCTTCAGGAGTAAATGCCAGCTGTAATGTGAAGGGTGTGCGTAAGACCCAGCCATAGGCATTCTGACAAACTGGCTGTCTCAGGAGAAGCTGGAGGCAGCTCAAGGCCTTTCGTATTTGCCCTGTGGGCCTTATTTGGGAAAATTGTATAAATCACCAGGATTTTATTTCTATGACGATGCCGCATCCTACCTTCCATCTCCAACCTCTTAAGAACCCTGGCAGAAGATTGGTAAATCACACACATGCTAATTTTTTGCTCCCCTGGCCCATATTATTTAGGTAATATCTCATTGCCACAGGCACGCTTGACATCATGGCATAAGAAAAGAATTTACAGAGATAAATGTTTATTTACTGAAATGCCAAAGCAAGTCTATTTCAGAGCAGCTGACTGGTGTTCTTAAAGACCTCCCTTATCACTAGAGGTTCTGCCTAGGTTCTAGAGAAATCACTATTCGTTCCCACCTGTCCATTCAACCCTCTCAGGAGAAAAACACCTTTTGCTGATCAATTTCTAACACTCCAGCTACTTCTAGGTATAGGCACTTAGAAGTGAATTCACAAAAGAGCAAGTCATAAAATTGCACCTTTTATGTCAAGAATTGTACCACCTCTAGCTTCTCTCACCAACCTACCATAATTTGAGGTATGAGATGGGCAGAAGTGAAGACCTTTCTCTGTATTAAAGGTCTCCAGAATAAATCAGAATGTTGAAAAACAGTTGTGGGTAAACTCTGGGTACCGCAAGATCACACTGGCGTGTGGCCTCTCTTAAGGCAGTGGACATCATTGGGCTCATTCGTTTTGGACTGTGGTGGCCAAGAATCCCCACAGTAGGAGGCAGTTAATTCAATTCATAGTCTAATGTTAATTTTGTAATGCTGTTATTGGATTATTTGGATTTAATTTCCCTGAGGATTTAATACATTTCTCTTTCAAATTGTTCCTTTGCAAACTGCTGATGGAACTTACTTTTTTTTTTTTTTTTTTTTTTTTTTGTGGTCAGTAGATCCAAACTTTTGAGAAATGGGTGAAGCAAGGGGCAAGTTATGTTGGCTGAGTTTAGACCCTGCAAAAAGTGGAATGGATCAGCCTGGGTCTCTTTTAAAACATGCTTGGAGGTAGTTGTTTCAAACTTTAGCAGTTCACCAGTTTTCCATGCTGCTACTTGGGGTTTTGGCACATCAATTAATTTTTCTGACTGCAGTCAGTATCCAGAGTAGCTGATGTGACTAATTACTCCCTTGCCTCAACTGGGTTTAAACTTCCATGTTTGGAGTGTAATTAGAGCTCTAATCTTATTAATATAGGGCTTGGCTCTTTTCAGCTACATCATCCGTTAGCTTTGAAGATGTTAACAGATATGAGAACATTACCTAACATATACAGTATGAAATCACCATAAATCTTTTGATGAAAAATGCTACTATATACATAGTTCATTTAGGGATTCTTGATGAGACATATGAGCATACAAAAATAAAATCTCTCTCCCTGACGTGGCATTTACACACACGCTTCATTTACTAAGATTTTAGAGACCTTAAGGCTACTCCCTTCTAAGCTTTACTCTCCATCCTGGACACTTCTCCTAAACTTTGGAAACCTCAGATACTCAGCTTCCTATCAGACAGTGCTGTGGGGTGTCCCACAAGCATCTCAAGTCCAGTATGTCCAAAATGGAATTTATCTGTTCAATACCTGTTTTCCATTTCAATGAATAGTTTCTGTATGGGTCAGGGTCCGATCAGAAGACAGAAAACACACAGTAATTTGAATTGGAAATGGTTAATGTAGTGAATTATTAATCATAATAGGAGATTAACCATAAAGGGGTAAAAAATACATGAGGGCCAAAGGAGAGAATCCAAGGAAAGGACAAACCGACTGGAATTCAGGCTGTATCGGAGAAGGTGTTGATGGCAGAGAAGTCTGCTGGGTCACCCTGGGCCAGAGCCTGTCCATAATCACAGGTGTGGACACTCTTCTGCGGTGCAGATGCGCCAATGCTGGGGAGGCAATTTCTGGGATATTCCTGAGACTTACTTAGAATCTGCCACTGAAATTCAATGGGGACGAGTGCTAAGGGATGTCCCGTACATGGATTGCTGCCAGCCATTTGCAGGAGCACAGAGAAGCAAACCTGAACCAGGAAGGGAAGCCCCTTCCTCCTGCCGTATCCCTCTAGTGCCCACTACTGACAAAGCTTAAAATTGTGCCAGCTGCAAAGGGGACATGCTTAGTGGGTCCATCTCCACTATCAGTGAAGGAATAAAGGGTGGATTTGGAGCTGAGAGGCAATAACTAGGTAATTGGTACATATACTGTCATCCACCCATTTATCCAAGCTAAAATCCTTTGTGAGATTAGTAGTAATAGATTATTAGTATTTATATAGTATTAGTATTAATAGTAATAGGTTATTACTGTTTCCTTCCCTTTCCTTCCACATCACGTTCTACAGTTAATGAACAATTGTGCTTTTTCTAGTTTTGAGCTATTGCACTCAAGAATAATGGCCTATATTTTTTGACCGTGTGTTATGTGCCTGGAACTGTTCTGTTAAAATGCTGTTAAACACTTTGTGAATTAATTTGTTTATCTTTCATAATAATCCCATGAGCAGGTATCATTATTGTTCCTACTCTATGGAAAGGGAAACTAAGGTGAGGAAAGAGGAAGTAACTTTGCCTATAAGCGGCAGATCCAGGATTTGAATGCAAGCAATCTGAACGTTGACTCCCTATGCTTGTTTACCCAATCAAGCCCATTCTCCCCTAACTTCTAAACAGCTCTTACCTCTGTTCACTTCTCTCTAACCCCATTGCTTTTACTCAGTTCGTCATTTTCTCTTGCTTAGACCTTTGTCTTGGTCCTCTCCAGTTCTTCCTCCACTGTACAATCAGAAAAATTTTTATAAAATACAATATACTTATGATTTCTTCCTTAATACCTTTCAATGGTTTTCCACTTCCCTTGGGATCCCTTAGCCCACTCTTCAGGTCCTGTTCTCTGCTTATTTCTCCAGCATTCTCTCTTGCCACTCCCTACCAACCCTGTTTTATGACAGACTTCCATCTGTTCTTCCAAATGGATGAACTGTCTCTTGCTTCCAGGCTTCTGCCCATGATTTTCCTGTGCATGGGGTATGTATCCACTCCCCTCTGTCCTTCTTACACCAATTCATTGTTTGGGTCTCAGCTGAGGCATCCTCTGTCGGGATGAGTCTCCCCTGACTTTGCACTCCAATCAGTGGTTCTTTGTTCTTCCGTCATGGCTCTTTTCACTAACTCGCCCTGTTTCCTGGTCTCCTCTTCCATTACTCTGTAAATTGTGTGAGGGCAAGACCTTGCTTGTGCAGATCATAGAGGTATTTCTGTCGTCTAGCTCACAGATGCTCAGGAAAATTTATTTCTAAATAAATGAATAAATTTTTCATTAGTATCGGGAATAGGAGTTAAAACTGAAGTTGCTTGTTATTTGTCTCAGTTTTGGCCATCGACCAGAGTTTTCTCTTTAGTGAGACAGACATTTTTAGACCTTAAGTTTGTGGCTTATTCTGAAATCATAACATCTTAACATTCTCTCTCTTTTTTTTTTAATGTTTTTTTTTTTTTAATATTTATTTATTTATTTTGGCTCTGCCAGGTCTTAGTTGTGGCATGCAGGCTTCCTAGTTGCAGCATACAAACTTTTACTTGTGGCATGCATGTGGGATCTAGTTCCCTGACCAGCAATTGAACCTGGGCCTCCTGCATTGGGAGCACAGAGTTTTACCCACTGGACCACTAGGGAAGTCCCACATTCTCTTGTTGAGGATTCACACTGAAGGCTTTCCCAGACTGAGACATTTACATGGACAGCAGGTATAGGTAGGCTGAATGTGAGTTTAGGTTTATTCTGTTGTAGTGGAGCATGCAGCTTGATAAGTTCAATATGTCCTGATGGATCCTGCCATGTTGATGGGCCCAAACATCAGGAAGGGTGTGAAAGGGGACTGCACAGCCTCCAGGAGGGCTTCCTGATGATGCTTCAGGGAATCTCCATAGGCAGACTTCTTAGGCCCACTGGCTGAGCACAGAAAAATGTTCTCTGATTGCATAGTATTTGTCCACGCCCACTAGCTGCACGCTTACCTCTGGCAGGTAGAGTGGGGGACAAATCATTTCCACCAATCAGGAACTGAGCTGACTTGGGTATAGGACTTCGCAAGGCTCTGGTTTATCCGAACTCCTACTAAAACATTTCAAATAAGAGGCTGTTTTTGTGCCATGGGCTGTATGTTTTTATTTAAATCTATATAGAAGGGCCAGCTCACTCCACACATTGATCCAGGTCCCCTGAGGCCATGGCAAGATCTACCAAAGAGGTGATGAATTTTAATATCCAGAGGAACCTCATTATAGAGCCCTTCTCCTTGCCCTGAACCTAGCCATTTACTTCCCAGGCAGTTGCCTTTTTACATTGTTTATTTCTTCCTTCCTTTCCCTCTAAGCATAATCCAATTGTTATACTATGCAGAAGAATTAATGGCCATTATAGTCTTACTTTGCATTTCATGTTTGCAAACTATTTTGCAACCATTTGTTAACTAATTTCTGGCCCTCTTTAGAGGTGGGTGGTGGTATTTCTATATAATTTACTTCAGTATTATGTGTGCAGAGAGAAATACCTGCCTTGTTTCTAAACAAAAATATCCCTATGCAAATTCTGTAAAATGATTATTTTTAAAATGTGTGGTGGAGCCTTTGTTTCAGGATTTATGAGTGGCTTGTTATAATGAGCTTGTCAAATTTTGGTAGCAGGATTGTATTTACTTCTGTGCTTTTTACTATGACAGATTGCAATGCCAGGCCCTTGGAAGGTGCCGATATGAATGTGAGACAAAGATTATTCCTTTATGTAGTAAAAGCAGTTGAAATTCAATTCTAGTTGAAATAACTTAAAGAGGCAATTTGTAGAATACAAGAATAAACATTAAATATTTATAAAAATTAATTCACATGATTTATTCTAGAAGGTTGATTAAATGGCAAGGTCCCTATATCTAATGGACATATTTTAGAACAATATATTGAGCAAATTTGCAGTATCAGTATTAGATCTTTCAAACGATATGATGTGGTACTGTTTAAAAAAATATTTAAAGCCGTTGTGCAAGGTTGATTAGGAAGCAGACTCTCCACAGCAAGCCTTTCCAACTTGAGCTTTTATGTTTTTTAATGTTTCATTTTTATTGACATTTTTTCCCTTGCAGGAAGAATGTGTGATTTTTACTAGCCTGGCAGGGGGTTGTGGTACTTCTTGCCAAAGTGTCAGGAAAACTCAGAATTCTCTACATGAGGGACAAAGACCAGATGTTTAGTTAACACAACACATAGCTTTTATACAAATACAGGTAATGGAAACCAACCTTTGCTGGGATTTTTTTTCTCTGTTTTTGGCCAATCTTGTCTTTTGATATTCTTAAAATATGCAAGCAGCCATCTTGTTTTTCCAACCTGGGCAGAAGAATTTAGTTTCTTACAAAGTGTGTGCTTTTTCAATATCTTGGTTTTGTTGTTGTTGTTGTTGTTTTTATTTTTATCTTTCTTTGAAGGATTCTGCTCCAAAATGTGGAATGTGTTCTTCAAATAATAATTTGCTCTAATAAAAAGAAAGTGTGAGACTTTGAATAGCTTAGGAAGGACCTAACCTAATCCTTAGGCTAGCTTTTTACACTATCCTGGCCACATCTTCACTGGGAAGGAAATCTGTTGCTTAAACCTACACTGATGTGGGTTTTGGAGGGTATTTAAAAAGACAACTGTTTCTCATCTCAAACAGAGGATTAAGGGCAGATGGGTGACCAATAAAAATTAGCACGATCATTCAAAGGGACCCTCCTAGATGCTGTTTAATCTCTGATGGAAAAAAATGAAAAGGAGTTGAATTGAAATATGCATATGAATGGGTTGTTGCTGTTTGTTTTTTTCTTTCTGATTGGGGGTCACGTGGATTCTGTGCTCCTGAGGGCAGTTGGTGAGAGCTCCCATGAGGTCCACAGCAGCCAAGCAATTGCCTTGGTTCTGAGCAGAAGCTGGCCTGGCTCTAACACTTGCACTAAGACATGGACACTTGGACTTTATTTTTTCCTGTTACCAGTCCTTTGGCTTTGACCATACTTTCTGCCTCTTTGCTCTAGGTCTGAGCTCATGTGAGTACCTCATACCAGTGGGCCCTTTGATTACACTGGCTGGACTTCATCATTGAGAAGGGGGTTACACTTCTCTTCAACACTGGTTTTATTGGACCCCCAAAGGGATGTGTCCATGACACAGCCAGGAATTACAGCATGGCAGTTCTGCTGGCTAAACTCAATCAAGTCCATAACATATAAAGCACAACCAGTTCTCAGCAAGCGAATAGAAAACCCTCGGCCAAGTAGTTGTATTTGGAGGGGCGCTTAAAACATACTTTTAAACCTACAGTGACTTTGGGTATAAATTTAATTAAAGGAGAAGATTTTCTGGTAATCCCCTGATTGTAAAAGGTGAGATGTAGACAGAAACTCTGTACTTATGGAGGTTAAACAGACTGAATAAGTGTTAACATAATCCTATTAAATATCTACTAGATTTAATTCTATACTGGGTTTTGTACCAGGTGAATTTAAGAAATCAGATACTTCCTCTTTGAGTACCTATAGTAAAGAGAATAGACAAAACTAGTAAAGGTTTGAGAATATATTTAGATGCACAAGCAGGCATACTATCTCTAAGGACAATAGCCGATTATAAATATAGACTTGAATGACCCAGAGCAGTTTAAGAATAGTGGGCTTTGGGCTTCCCTGGTGGCGCAGTGGTTAAGAATCTGCCTGCCAATGCAGGGGACACAGGTTCAAGCCCTGGGCCAGGAAGACTCCACATGCCACAGAGCAACTAAGCGCATGCACCACAACTACTGAGCCTGCACTGTAGAGTCTGTGAGCCACAGCTACCGTAGCCCGTGCACCTGGAGCCTGTGCTCCGCAACAAGAGAAGCCCCAACTTGCTGCAACTTGAGAAAGCCTGTGCACAGCAACGAAGACCCAGTGCAGCCAAAAATAAAATAATAAAATAAATCATAAAATCTTAAAAAAAAAAGCCTATTTAAAAAAAAAAACCCAATAGTGGGCTTTGGCTGATGGGCTCTGGTGGAGCCCCTTCTGATTTAATGATAGCAGTAGCCAATGATCCATGGTCTAGAAGCATCAGACTAGGAGATCAGTGTGGATCTTCCAGTAAATACTCCCTCTGTCTGTGCCCCATTCCCCAACCTCTAGGTCAAGAGCAGTGGAATCACCCTTCCTATGTTTTCATATACGTTAGGCTGATTTGTTTGTTTAAATTTATCGCCTTAGAACTTTTCTTGATGAATATCTTGACCTGATCTCATTTGGATTAGAATATACAGGGAGAAGGAGTCCTAGAATCTGAGGCAGTCCCTGGTACACAGGCTAAACAGGGCGTGGTGAGAGATGGAATAGAAGAAAATTCACTGTGACTTCACTTTGGACCTCCCTGGCTCTTAAGCAGTTTCCTGTTCATGTAAATGTTTTGTAGTTGAGGCTTTCGTTATTGGCACAGCTGCAAAACTAGGCTGTCCTTCACCTGACAGATTACTCAAGTCCTTGGCTGCACATTACTAAAACTTCTGATGTGTTTAAACAAAATGGGGAATTTATTATAAGCATACTGGGATGTCTTATGAATGAGATTGGGGCCTATAGAACATTTGGAGCCTAGGACTCAAATCACCATCGGGACTTTCTCCTGCATCCTCATTTCTTCTCTCTGTGCATCTGCTTCATTATTCCCTCCTACTGCTGTCTTGATCTTTCTGCTTCTCTCTTTGCCAATAACTTCTGAGTTTACATATCCTCTATTTCAGCCACCCCATGAGAAACTGCCTCATCTCAGTTCTAGATTCAACGTGCCAGGGAAGGATTCTGATTGGCCCAGTCTAGATAAGTTGCCTCATCCTGAACCAATCATCTGTGGCGGGGTGGGTCACACTGCACTAACATAGAAGATCTAATTGCACACCTGTGGAAGAGTTGGGGGTGGATGGTGCTACTGGGAAGATGGTACAATAGGTGTTCAAAACAGCAGGAAAGAGAGTGTAAGGGAGAATCTGGACTCTTCTCTCCCTGAATCCAATTCCCTGTGCAGAGGAAAACTGCTTCCCAAGCTGATGAAAAACTAAGTTCTGACGTGCAGTCAAAGGGCATCTTAACCATCCTGTGTTGGTGTGGCTATTTCTCTGTTTCTCTCTAAAGGTGCTGAGGAGGTCTCTATCCTAGCCTGGTGACACCAGCAGACAGTGCTTTCATCGGTGCCATCTGGGTCTTTGTTTTTGCAAGCAGGTGTTCTTGTGTGATATTTTTGTGGCTTGTGTGGAGCTTTGATGATAAAAACATAACAAAATAAATTCTAGATCTTCCTTCCCTTGGGGCAGCCGAGGGCACAATTCCCAGCTATTTCTCCATATATCCATCAAAAGCAGTGCCAACTTTGAGAGCATGTAAGATTCCCTTTCTCCCCTGGCAGGTGAGAGCCCTGGCTCAGGTGTTCCTCTTTGGCATTTGGAGGCACTCCCGATTCCAGCATTATGCTCAGCACCAGATATGAAGTACTGTCCTGAGAATTTCAAGACCAGGTGGTTTGGCCTCTAAATGGTCCTAAGCTCTTTTCAACTTGGGCCTCTTTCCGAAATGTTTCATGCCCTTTGTAATGCTGTGGTGATACTGGCCTGCCTCATTTCTTTGCACTGAGTTTACTAAGGTCAGGTGTGTTCTGTGACCCAGAGTAGAATGGTTCATTGCCTTTGGAGCAAGAAAGTTTGTTTTTCTATTATATTGGCAGATTTTCCATTCTTTGCCTGATCCTTGGGTAGTCTTCCTTGGAAACACTCCAAATTTCCTCTCCATGTATAACGAACTGTGTACCGATCAGTAAGGAGTGTTTATTTTGGGGATAGTAAAAATAAGACTCTTGTGTAAAATTGCCAATATAGGCATATGTTCTTTTGATAATTAGCTTCATTGTTCTCTGTCATTTTTTTTTGACCGTATTTACACTAAATTAGAAGTAGTAATAATGGGACATCCTAGGTTGGTCCTACAACCATATCTGTCTACAATAAAATATTTGCCTTTAGTGACAGAAAGTATTTCAGAAGTGTTCATTAAAACAATTTGATAACTGTGTATCCATTATTAATAACCCAAGATGGGGAATTACATGTTACGTGACTCATGTAACCAATAACGAAGCTGCCATTTCCATAATTATAAAGAATTCATATCACATCCATTTTACTATTCTGTATCATTTGACCCATTTATGGCTCATTTTGAAAGAGTAAGATTTAAAAATTTATAAAGTTTTTCAAATGAAAAATCTGCCAGGTAATTCCTCCTTTCCATTGCTGGCAGTAGATGCTCTCCATCTAAGAGGCTGTGCATTTGATCCCACAGCCCTCTTCTCTAACCACATACAGTAAAGAGAGTTCGGGATGCTCTGAGTTATGCTGACCCCTCTCCCTCAGGAGACAGCCTGGGCAGAGGATGCCCACCTTCCTCTGGGAAGCCTTCTGAGGGGTAAATTGTGAAGAGGGAGTTGAGGAGGGTGATGGCGGTTGGCTACATCTGGAACAAAATTAAGCTGTGCGGTGAAAGGTACCCACTCAGTGTCCACATGCTCTCTGTCCAGTGGTCCAGTCAAAGGGTCTGAACAACCTATATGGAGAAAAATTGAGCAAATTCTCTGCAGGGCTGGCTGAGTCATCAGCCCAGAAATTCCCCCCAAAGGGTCGGGTACTGGTTGTTGCTACCGCTGCTGCTATTAGTCTTACTGTCTTCTACAGCTCACTGTAGGCTGGGATGCAGGCTGGGAGAGAGGAGAGCATAATTGGAAGGTTGGCAGAAGATGGGCTTTTATACTCTAGGTTTTCTTTCTGGCACAGAAGAAGGAATCAGGCCTAGTGAATAATTCTTGGCCTATTATTATTTTCCTTGACCCCCACTCCAAATCTCAAATGCAGTTCAGTTTGGAGCATCTTGTAATTAGGGTCAAGGAGATCCCCAGATTATCGTTACACCCGAGAACCTGGGGCAGCATTGTTCCTAATACACTGCAAATTAGTACCGAGAGACCAACTCCTTTCCCTGGTGATCCAATTGCATCACCCTCTCTCTCTCTCTTTGGACAGGCATGTGAACAGCAGTTGCTGAAGTGATTTTGATGAAATGTGACATTTGCAGACCGTGGCCACCGACCAAAGAGTCTGAGCTATGGTATCCAACATTTTACAGCCTACAAAATATAAGCTTGGCCAGCATTTATTGCTTGTAGTAACAGCTTGAGCCAAGTTTCCTAAGCCTACAGAGCAGACCTCTTACTGCTGCTAATTTTACTATCAGCAAACAAAAGGGAAATAGGAAACCACATGGAATGGCTGAAAGAGAGCATTTGTGAGAGCAATATGAACTCGGATTATCTGAAGAGAGGATGACTTTTTTTCTAAAACTAAAAAGGATTCAATTTGCACAGAAATAAAATGGGAAAAAGTATAATGTAGAAAAAGTTATAAGCAGAGATTCTGCTCTGGCCTCTCAAGATGGCATTGATTTACATATTAAGGCAGTCACCAGGGAAATGTTAAAAAACCCTCTAGGGAAATTTCCAATGTGATGGATAGAACTTTAATATTAATATAGGATTCATCATGATAATGTAAGTCATAGATCTAAATCTCCCTTCATCAATTGAATAGCCCCTTTCCAGCCTATTATACAGGTAGCACATGCTTTAAATAGTGTCATGTAAGAGGCCTGAGGTCTTTCTTTATCTGCAGTTTCTGAAGTTCTGTTCACGGGAATAGTGACCCACCAGGTCACCCATCTTTCACTATGTTATCTAGGCCATTTGCATTTTCCCCTTTTTAAAATTAATATTTAGTGTTCCTTAAAATACACTTACATTGTATTTTTTTTACAAATAGAAAAAGCATAATTCAACACATACTATTTCGCATACATGCAGTGAGTATGAAGGGAAGATCTGATTCTCAATCTATTTGTTGATCATTATAGAAAGAAGAAAAGCGATTTCTGGGTTGCTATTTGATTTAGTAATCAAGTACATGATTATCAACCTCTGCATGTTTATTGTTCGTCATACTCTGGGTTTCCTACTCTTATAACACTGACACCCTACAGAACGGTGGCCGAGCTCTCTAGAATCCTGTAAGACAGTGACAGTCTTTCTGGAATGAGAATGGTTGCAGTGTTGATACCAGTATAATAAATGCCAGTAATAATAAATGTTAAGATTCATCTGCTGCTTTTTTCAGCAGAGATTCAATATTCATTAGTGGAGCATATAATCACCTTTTCTTACCTTACTACAAAACACGAATGAAAATAAATTCATGAGTACAGACTACAAATACAGATATAAAGTGTGTACACAGACAGGTAGACCCTCAAGTTCTATAAGGAAGAGGGGCTTTCCTTAAGTCTGGAATCACTGCACTATGTCCTTCTTTTCATTTGTGATGTGCATTGGTTTTACTCTGTTCCAGTTCTCTGCTCATAGAGTAACCAATGTCAACACTTGGGGTATCATTTCATGTATTTAGTTAGTATCCATTTTGGGGTGTAAAGGTTCTGAGAAGTCCTGCTGTAAAGAAAATTATTGAATGGGTAGACTTTAGCATTTCTAACTTTCTTTTGACTGTGAAATCCCTTTTTTCAAGTAAGATCTATGAACACATGGGGAAATGCTGGCCTAATGGAAGTGCTTATACACTGGGCCTCCTTGATTTTTAAGCTTTGGTTTTCATTGGGAACTTTGAGATGAACTCCAATTCATCCTTTACGTTCCCAGTCAGATGTCACATTTCTGTGAAGATTTCTCCATTTGCCCTAGAATGAATATATAGTTCTTCCCTTCGACCCCTACCCCCATAGCATTTTTTTCAAGTCCATATCAGTGTTTAGATCACGAGCTAATTTATTTATTTTTCATTTCCCCCCTTCATTTCTGCCCTTCTAGTCTACAGTTTCCTTTGTTTCAAGGAATATGTTTTTACTTTCAGTGTCCTACAGAGTACCTGGCTCATTGTAAGGGTTTGACAAATAACTGCTGAAGGAATGAATGAGTAAGGAAAGCTTGGGAACTTAAGCAGAAAAATTATCTCTCTGGGGTGTTGATATGTGATTAATGAATGAATTCTTCTGAGTTAAGTACTTTTTCCATTATAGTGACTAATTCCCATATAGTTGATTAGATTGAGATTGACTCTGATATGAAATGGTTAAATCATTTAGTCTGCCAAAAATACAAGATTGACTGTTATTTAGTATGTTTTTACCCCTTGTATAGAGATGAGTTGTCTACTGTATCTGAAAAATTCTACTACCCATTCATAGCAGGGATATTTTTCTTACCTACTCACTGTCAGTCCATAACTCAGAATTTTCTTTTATTTAACTGCTAAAGGAAATAAAAAAATGTCATTTATAGACCCTTTTACCTTTCATCAAAAACCTAGCATTATAGATTTAAAGAATTGCAGATTAGGCTATATTATGCTTTTAGCCCTTTTATTTATAATTTTTAAAACATTTTTCTGATATACTCTAAGTTTCAAGCCTATAAATTTTATCGTGGCTTAGGCATATTTTCCACCCTCCCTCCCTCCCTTCCTTCCTTTGTTCTTCCTTAGTTTTTTTTTTTTTTGTCTTTGAAAAGTTGGACTAGAATAAAGATAATGATCTCCCTCCCTGATTCTACCCCACTCTAGTTCCATGCCAATGTTAACCCTTTGGTGTATCACTTCGTGTATTTGGTTGGCATAAATTTTGGAGGCGGTAAGGACCCAGAAGTCTACATTTATAACAGTCTTTTCTATATTACCCTGTTCTCTTTTGAAGATGTTTCAGAAAGCCCCAACCTACTAAGGACATTAAGAGGAATTAATATGCCCAGGAAACTTAATTATGTCTCTGTCATTGAGACTAGGCTGGCAAATTAGCTGGGGTTAAGCAGCTCATTGGGAAGTGCTGTCAGAATGTAAAAAAGAGGCAGCACACCTGGTTGGAAGAGGACGAGGAAAAACTGAGTGAAGCTAGAAAGGTTGTCAGGCTGGGGTCAGGAACACCCACTCCCTCCTCACCTCCCCACTTGATGTTTTTAGCAATGAAGGCTACCACTGCAGCTAACTGACACTCACAGGTGCTGCTGGCACCATGGGGAGGCCTAGAACAAACACAAAAGGGATGACAGTAGTTGGGGAGGGGAGAGAGGAGGAAGAAAGAGACAGAGGAAGAGGCGAGTGAGACCATATCATGTAATGGGGAAAGCACACAATTTAGTAAACTCTAGTTTCCCAGTTTCCCTGCAATCTCGGGCAGGTTAGCCAGCTCAGAATTGCTTCGGGTGAAAAGTCTGTGGATTGCTAATGATCTCTAAGGGCTCTCTACCTCTAAAAGTTTACGGTGCTGTTGTGAGACAAAGGATGTAAGAGAGCTGGGGAGAAGAAAAAGGTATGTGTGCACAGAGTTGTTACAGCCACCCAACCCAGGTGCCCCTGAACTTGCTCAGGAGCAGTTCCTGCTCTCTCACATCTGGGGAACAACTGATTAGATCTAGAAGTTTCCATTCATTAGCTGGGGTGCAGATGAGTATCTGGCTAATAAGGAAAGGAGCTGTTTTATATATAACCCCTTCCAGGAAGCCAAAAGATGGTGGGCAATAGATAGGGTCCTTGTTTACCAGTTAAGTGTGGCACCTGTTGCTTCATCCCAGGAAACCAAGCATGGAAATGGTGATTGAATCTTCCAACTCTCATCTTTAGATGGAGTAATTTTGACAGGGCACCAACTCCTTGGCTAGGTATCAAGGGTTCCTGGGAACTAATCCTCTGTAGCAGGGTTTAGCCTCAAGACTATATGAAGGCCAAAACAAAGAGAATGAGTTTCACATTCTCATGTAACTGCTCTGATGTCTGAATTCCAAAGGCACTCCAGAAACAGAGTTCAGACTTGGACCCTTGACCATCAGACTTCTCCCTGTAGCCCATTTCAGGGTAAGCCTGGGGACAGTCAGCTGTGGAATGTTAGAAAAGTAGAATAAGTTTCCAGGGCTGTAGGCTGTTAGTTGATTCCCCAGAAAGCAGTCCTGTGAAGCCATTCTTATTTTTACATATGGCATATCTGAAAAAGGGATTATCCGGCAATTGCAACATTTTTTGTTTTATGTGCCTCTGAAGGCAAGATATGTGTTGTCCTCCATCAAGTCTTAAAAAATATTTATCCTGGCATCTTCCCATTTTTCTTTCCACATGGAAACTCTGATGTTTTTAAGACTAGTTGTGAAATCATTCCTAGGTATGCACATTACATGAAGATCTTAGAAAAACTTTTAAAGAAAATGAATATAAAATGATATTTCTTTTATGTAGCATATGTTAAAAATTACTCTTTTGTTGGGCTTTTCTTGATTAGCAAGATGTAATAAAATGACATACATTTTCACCCTGTGGCATGTATGCTTTATCTAGTGGAACAGAATATTGAAAACAGCATGGAAGATAAGAAAAAAATGAGGATTTGAAAAAATGTCCTCATGATAGCATCATGAAAGCAATGCTATCTTCTGGTTAAATAAGGCATGAACAACAATTTTAGATTAGGTATGTTCTTCAATTATGCATTTGATTTTGGTAATAAAAGACTCATGTTTTTCAATAATGTTTGGAATTTAAATATACTGTTCCTTTTTTCCAGTCTTCAGGAGAGCACTTACCAATGCAAAAGCTACCTCTTACCCATTCTTGTCCATTAAAAATTAAATGCTTTTACAGTAAATTATTAAAAGTGCTAGGTTGGGTGCAAATCATCAAAGGTACCATAAACCATTATGCAAGCAAGCAAGTGAGAAGTCTGATTAAATCTAAGGGATCAAAAGGCATATACATCCCTCGATATCCATTGCAAAATCTAAACTACAGAAGCAACCATAAAATGCTACATTAAATTACTTTAAAAAACTCTTCCAGGATTTTCAATATTCAACAGCAACTTGCTTTTCAATTAAGTATGAACTAAGAACTTCTGCAAAGCACAGATACACCACTATTTAAAGGTTATTTCCTCTTTCTTTAAACCTGCAGCAAAATTAGCCTCATTTTTCCAACTGATATCACTCACTTAATGCAATTGAGGCATTCTACCAGAGTTTGCTGAAAAGCTAGTTATTAATGAGGTGCTGTTTCCCCACAAAGTGTCTTTACTGTCATTTAATTACATTGAAAAAGGAAATGATGGGCCCTGAATGTTGCAAAATCATGTTGAAAATATTAGAAGTATTTAAATAAGGTATGTTTAAAGAAAAAAAGATAACGTGGTTTTTGGTTTAAATGAAGTAATATGCATCAAGTGTGAAATGCCTAGCACAGTGCCTGGCACCTAGGAGATGCTCAATAAGTGGAGGCTTTTCTTGTCGTTAACCCCATTTTTCTCTTGAAAAATTCAGGCTTCACCAAGACCAACTTGTCCGGTGCCCTCCAGATGTTGTGAGTGGAGGACTATTTGATTCTGAGGTCTGTGTTCTTCTCTCTGTGTCCCACCAAGTGCTGAAAGCTGCTGTGCAGGCAACAATCTAGCTACTCATGGATGCACAAAGTGTCTGTTGAACCAACTTCTTGTCAAATAAAAAGATAGGCAAAATAAAAATGTAAACATGGAGGAAAAATTTTGTCAAATTACAATAATTCTGGACAAGTGCAAAAGCAGCCCAAGCAAGTGTTTATAGTTGGGTTTTTGAGCAGGGTCTACTCCCAAGTCTCCCGCCCACTGTTCACATCTGTCAAGTGGGGTGAGGATAAATAATTCTGCAGCTTATCTGGGATTGGTTTGGGTGGCTCATAAATCTGAATGAATAAGTGAAAAGCAGACACTTGAGGGTCAAACAAGTGTCAACTGATTTCATCTCCATCAGTGGTTCTCAAATTTTAATGTGAATCAGAATCACCTGGAAGGCTTTTTAACCAATGCAACTGGGCAACCCCAGAGTTTCTGCTTCAGTGTGGGGTGGGGCCCCAGAATATGCACTTCTAAGCAGTTGGCAGGTGGTCCTGGTGCTGCTAGTGCAGGGACCCCACTTTGAGAACTACTCATTTAGGTTATCTAATTAATTGCCACCACAATGTGATGTAGGTGTTATTGGCCCCACTTTGTAGATGAAATAATGGCTGAGTTTGGGAAACATGTCAGAAGAATGGTTTGAATCCTGGTTGAAGAGAAGTTGAGAAATTGCCTTCAGAGGATCTTCAGAATTTCTGAATCCCTCCATTGGTGACAGATAAAGCAAGACTATAGCTGTTCATCTCTATTCTCCCACCACCCTCCAGAGGCAAAGATGTTATCAGAGTGAGACAAACACTCACTGATACGTACTCAGCACTGCACAGTCCCAGGGACCATAAGGAAAACTGAAGCCATGCTTTCAGAGATTCTTGAGCATTCTAGATGGGGAAACTGAGGCATGGAAAGGTTTGATGACTGGTTTAATTTGACTTAGTGTAATGAGTGGCAGCACTGAGATACCAGATATCCTGAAACCTAATCAAGGTTTAATTATAAAGGAAAACCCTGGAGCTTCTGTTTGCCATCTTGATTGCTATCCGCCATGGGCACCATCCAAAAAAGTGACTGAACACAGAGGAAGCATAATGAGGTGGGATAGGTACTAGAACAGGAAGCAGAATTCACTTACTGATGGTATGTTTATTGAGTATCTTTTACATGCTAGGCATTATTCTAGGTGCTGGGGATAAAGTGGTGAACAAGATGGACAAAATTCTTGCTTTTGCATTCTTAAGGCAGTAAGATAATCAACGAAGTAAAAAAAAAAAAGGCAGGAAATTTAGGAGAGTAATAAATACGAGGAAGAAAATTAAAACCAGGCAATGCTGGAGGAAATGACCACAGACTAGGACATTTATAAACGTGGGTTTGATGGTTTACTAAAGATGCAGAAAGAAATGTGAGGGTTTGACTACCAGCCAAAGGTTGGAATTGTCACACCCCACTTCTCAACATTTTAATTTTATGGGTTCTTTTTAATCTATGAATATAACCAATATTTCTCCCCTAGACTTCTCCAGAAATTATTTTAGGATCCTCAGAGGAGGGAGGTTCTTGTACTACATGTAAACAATCTATAAAAAGTTGATGATATACACTTGAAAAGTTATGCAGGAATACATTTTGAAAACACAGGAAATAATAGTATGTGAAATCATGTATAGAACCAATAAAAGATTCAGATATGCTCTTCAAAGTAAAGAGCACCAATCATAGTAATAATTGATTTAAGTAAGAATTACCAATGGGAGGTTCAGCAAGTGGTGATTCATCTCTTCCCAACTCCGACTTGAATCGTGTCACAGTGGTGGCTTGAAGTCTGCCATGGTGGGAGTATTTAAACCAGGAAATTGGCAAACGAATGTTATAATGCAGACCTTTCAAAATTACCACTTTTCTCCAGAGGGGTGGTTGTTGTTGGGAGAAATGTCTCCATAGGTCTCCTGCTTCTACGCATCTTGCTGAGTATGCCAAGAATGTAAGGCTCTGACCTCTCGTAACCCAGGCTGTTTCTTATTATCTGCAACGAACAGCTTTGAAGGACGAGGTAATGTCTCCTTCTGGGACAAAAAGTGAGCTTGCTTACCGCTTGCTCTAAAATTGGTTGATCCTTGGAGATAAGTGTTTCTCCCCCATAATGCAACACACTTCATTATTTGGACACTTTTCGAAGTGGGGAAGGGTAGCTAAAGTGGCCCACCAGGTGGGGTCCCTGGGTCAATTCAGTGTACTGTTGTTGTGGTTTCCACTGCTGGTGCCTAGTTGGTAATGATGCTTTATATGCGTGTATTGTGACTTCACGTGTATGTACCTATCCGGGTCCTTCATGTTGCCCTCACGGGACTTGGAGGTGGGGGGAACCGATGTGGGCATGCTAACGCTCATGATGTTTGCTGTGTGGTGAGTGATCAAGTCTGTGGTCTCACCCGGAGTTGTCTAGTACCCTGATGGTTCGGCAAGGTTGATGGTGTTCACGAGGTGGCAGCAGCCATCCAACCCCAATGACAATTCTGGAAGACCAGCTGCAGCACAATGTGCTGTCACCTTTGCCTTGGACTACCCTCTTAAGGACCCCTAATGACTTTTGGGTTGTTTACCAATGGCCTAGCCAGCTGGTCTGCCACTTGGAAGACTAAGACTGGTAGATTAAAAAAAAAACAAAAACAAACAAAAAAACAAAAACAAACAAACAAAAAGACTGGTAGATTAAAGACATTCCTCTTTGTGTCATGAACAGGGTAAACACATCATGTGTGCCCATCAGACATCACTTGGGTGGTGGTAAAGGTCTATTTTCTGCTCAGATGAACTGGAATGAGGCTATTGATCAAGACGGCCACCACTGCTGTCTGGTTTCACCATTGAACTGGGAATGGGAATGGGATGGGAACAGATCCACCATCACAGACGGGGCACACTGTAAAGAATGTTTCTGATGGATGCAGAAGCTTCCACTGCATGCCAGACTTGTGACTCCTGCGAAAATTTGGCCTATTTGTTCTGTGGTGAAGCAGGCCACCTTACGTGGAACATTACCTCTGTCTGTTCCTGGCAGATTGACTACATGGAATCTTTGACCCCATTTTGGGGCTACTGATATTGCCTCTCTGCTTTGACATTTTGTCAGGGTATGCTATTGCTATTCCAGTCCAATGAGCCAACTCTAGCCACATCATTGTGGCCTGTACAACTAAACTGTGTCATGTGTTAGGCTTTCTGGATCATTTGCAAAGACCATCCAACAATGGTCTAAAAGTCAAAGAATTTAATGGACATTCCATATTCTCTACCATCTGCAGTATTGTTGAGTGCTGGAATAGCAATCTTAAAAATTAACTAAAAAAGATTTCTGATTTTTTGTCCCTTACCTTTTCCTGGTCCGCATACTTTAGAAAGGCAATTTGGTCACTTAACGTGGCTGTTTCAAGAAGGGTTTATTCCTCTTGGCCACTCCTGGTTAGTGATCAGGACAAAAGGAGTAGAGAGTTATATAGACCTATTTTGAAATTTTGGGATTCCACCCTGGCTATTCCTGGATTTGATGTGTGTTTGTTTTCTCTAACAGCAAACCCAGGTCAGCTTGGTTGATATGCTTTACAGGTGGCAGCCTGGGCAAAAGAGACCTTGGACATGACTGGTTCTGAGCTATTCTACAGTGTCTGATGCCACTGATGGTTACAAACACACAGCCTGGCACAACCTTGTTTAAGTTTGACTGATAGAAATTTACATGCTTTTCCAGATGCCTGAGCAGCCTTGGGTGATACCTTGTATGGAGGCTAAGGCTGAAAGTGCTTGGTAACACTGCCCAAGTTTCTTTTTTGTTGTTGTTGTTTTTCTTCTTTTATTTATTTGTTTCTTTTCTAGTTTATATTTTATTGAGGTATAGTTGATGTACAATATTATATAAATTTCATGTGTACAACAGAGTGATTCACAATTTTTAAAGGTTATACTACATTTATAGTTATAAAATACTGGTTATATTCCCTGTGCTGTACAATATATCCATGTAGCTTATTTATTTGATACAGTCATTTGTATCTCTTAATCCCCCTAACCCTAACACTACTCATCTGTAAACATGTGGTACTTTTCAAGAAAAGAAGGAATTACTCCAAGGGCAAATCCTCAGGCCCAAAGGATTATTCCCAGGCATTGAAACCTAATAGAATTTGCCCTGCTAAATTTCAGACTTGCTTGAAAGTGGTTGTTTCTTCCTTCTTTTCATTTTACTTCTACAAGATGCTTTTTATTACACAGGAAGAGAATAGTAACTACAGTGGCAAAATTTAGCCCCTTTAACCAAATAATCAAAATTAACATCACCAGGAATGGAATAAGTGGAAATTGTGTGCTACCTGAAAAGATGCAATGAGAACATAGTACCTGTGAGATTCCTGTTAAAAAGATATAACCTGAAGCTAATCTTGAGAAAATAAAAGACCAACCAAAATTGAGAGACATACTACAAAATAATTGACCTATATTCTTCCAGATGTCAAAGTCATGAAAGACAAAAATATACTGAAGAATTCTTCCAGACAAAAGAAGATTAAAGGAGATTTATGGTCTCAGATTAGATCCTTGAGTAGTACAAAAATATTTTTTTGTCTTTTGCTATAAAAGACAATATTAGGACAATTGGTGAAAAGTAAATGCTATCTGTAGATTACATAAGAGCTGGGTATCAATGTTACTTTTCCAGATTTTAATAACTGTGCTGTGGTTATGAGAGAGCATATTCTTAATTTTTTTTATAGAAACATACTCACGTATTTATGTCTGTAACTTTCTCACAAACTTGTCAGGGGGAAACACACATATTTACATATATACACAGCATAATAAATACATGTTGAAAAGCATTAACATTTCATGGGAAAAGTTCAAAAAGAAATGAGGAATCACAATAGACAAGGTAAAGTATCCACACTCAGAGAAGATTTAGACACAATTTAGGAAGGAAGGGAGTCACAGTCTTCCTAGTCTTCCTTCAGGGGAGTAGGACTTCGAGGGAGTAAAATATTAAGGATATTTTTGTTCGTTGAATTTTTAACTTTTAGAATATTAGACATAGGTTTGTTTTAATTACGAATGGGCTGATTTTGTCATCAGCTGTGGAAATGAGGATGTAAAGCCTTTAATTGGGACAATCATGCAAAGTCTCTTTGACCAGAGCCCTGAAGGATGGAACAGATAGCCCTGTAAAGATCTGGGGGCAGTGGGGAACTAAAAGAGCCAAAGGTCCCATTGAGCAAGATCTTGGTGTGCTCAAGACTCTATAAGAAGACCACTGAGGTTGGGAGACTTACACGCTAGTCCTAATTCTAATAGCTTGACTTTGAGCAAGTCATTTTACCCAATTGTGATGTCATGTTCCACACTTTTGTGCAGCCCAATCTGTCAGCACTTTATAGTACCTGATAAATATATATTGACTGAATGAGTGGATGAAGAAATTAATCTGAAAAATGAGAGCAAGATTGGATAATCTCTAAAGACTTTCATAGTTCTAAAATTATATGACATTTAAATGTATTGAATGAGTGCAGAATGCATGCCATGGTGTGAAATGTTTTAAGTTGGAGGAAGCTGGCATGAACAATGCATGGTTTCTGCTTTTGCTACATTTATAATCCAGTGAAACAGGTATCCAGGAAAAAGTGATGTAAAATTTGGCACTAAAATAAATTTACCTAGGAATCGACTTTCTTCTCCTCTGCTTTTAATAAATGTATTTGTCCTCTTGGTGTAGGTTAGTTTGGTCCATTATTCTAGATTTGAAGATGTGTACAGGAAGGTTCAAAGAAAAATGTGCTTCTACCTGGTTTGAATCAGGTGAGGAGATCAAATTCTACATTTCTTCAGCATAGGCAAATTTTTTAGCTGAGCCAATAGCAGGCTTAGTGAGTGTAGGAAAGAATTATTTCTGCAGTGAGAGAGTATTCAGTTCTTTTCTCACAGGGCCTGCAAAATGCTAATGGTAATAATCGCCTATAGAAGGCTACTATGTTCCAGGCACTGGGCTTGGCTTTTATGTCTATTATAATCCCTCAATCATGCTGCAAGACAGATACTCATTTTCCCCTCCTCCTCTTCTTCCTCCTCCTGCTTCTTCTTATTTAGAAAATTTCTTTAAAAATTAAAGGCTTTACGATGTTTTCCCAAGGTTCAGAGGTAGTGAGAAGCATATCCAGGATTCAAACCCAGATTTTTTCTGATGCAACTACTCATAGCCTTTCCACTACACGGTGCTTCCTATGTCATTTCAAATGATCCTTCTGGTTCTGGCCCCTTAATACTCAGTGCATCTGTTGTTTTCAACATAGTGCTTCCACAGTCAGCCTGCATAAGCAGATATGACCGTGTGCTAGGTGATGAGAAAGTGGGTTGACCCAGTGTGTGATATAATCTCAGATGAATCATTTACTCCTATTTCAGACAGAGTTTTGGTCCTACAAGTGTAGAGTGCAGAGTTGTATTGGTTAGAATGAAAACTAAGCTGTCATAAGAAAGTGGCCCTACTAAACAGTGGCTTAAGGAACAAAGATCTTTTAAATTTTCTCATTCACAAAACAGTTCAGGATGGATAAATGAGTCCATTTGCTTTGTGCATTCTTCTATCTTGTTTCTCCCGACCCCTCAGGGCACAATTTTGTTCTGCATAGTTGAATCTAGTTTGCAGGCAAATCCACGTTCCAGCTCACAAGAAAGAGTAAGAAAGCATAGAGCACATGTGAAATGTTTTAAGACCTAGCTGTGAAAGTGGCACACGACACTTCCAACTTGTATTCTTGATGGGGAGACCTTAGTCACATGACCGTGCTTAGTTGCCCAGGAGGAAATTCTGGGGATGGGGAGCTGGCTCTACATTCAGCTAAAACTCTATTATTGGGGAAGAAGAGTGGAATTGATTTCGGTGGACAGCTATAAATCTTTGCCGTGAGTACCCTGTGTAAATCTCTATCATAATATTTGTAGCATAGTTTTATTTATCTTCCCCCACTAGCCTGTGAGCTCCTTAAGAACCAAGGCCTGTGCTTTCACTTCTGAATCCCCAGTATCTAGCTTACTGCCCCTCCATATGAAGCATTTGTTATATTTCTGTTGAAGAATGAATGAATCTAGTGGCAGGGCAGGAATAGAGATGTAGACGTAGAGAATGGAGTTGAGGACACCGGGGGGCGGGGGGGGGGGCGGGAGATGGGAAGGGGAAGCTGGGGCACAGTGAGAGAGTAGCATTGACATATACACAGTACCAAATGTAAAATAGATGGCTAGCGGGAAGCTGCTGCAGAGCATAGGGAGATCAGCTTGATGCTTGGTGAAGACCTAAAGGGGTGGGATAGGGAGAGTTGGAGGGAGGCTCAAGAGGGAGGGGCTATGGGAATATATGTATACATTCAGCTGATTCACTTTGTTGTACAGCAGAAACTAACACCATACTGTAAAGCAATTATACGCCAATAAAGATGAAAAAAATAAAAAATAAATTAAGAAAAAAGAATGAATGAATGAGGCAAGTAAAGTATACGAGTTTTGGGGAGCAGGACAAGGAAAAGATGAGCGATACTTTCACTACCTACTTCAGAAAGCAAAGCTGGCTTACCTAGGGCACTGCTCTCCAAGTTAAGGCTTTTGATGAAAAACTTTGCTGTGAAAAGAATGAACTAATTCAGTCAAAAAAAAAAAAAAAGGCAGAATTCAAATGTGACGTTCTACAGCTCAGCTAAAGAGAAACAATTGCCCGATTGTCACCAGGTGACCTCACTTTTCTCCTCAGTCATCAGCAAGGGGAAGATATAAAACAGGTGAACCTATGAGTTTACACAATTTTTAAAAAGAGTTAGGAGATGTAAAAGTAGTTTTGAAGCATATGCGAGAGCTTCTTATACAAAACCTGATTTCCCAGCCACAGGGTGAGATCAGAGCAGGGACCAGGGACCAGGGACCAGGGACCTCTGTTCCTTTGCAGACTTCACCCTGAAATCCCTATAGGAGAGTTTCCAGCTGGCCTAAGTCAGCAGAACCAAGCAGGGCTGCCCACCCTGGCCTCCTGGAGATAACAACAGATGGCAGACAGGCAAAGCAAGTTAATCAAGCCACCAAATGTTCTCAGATTTGGTTTTCAAATTCATTAGGCTAGTTACACATGACCACTGTCTCTATTGTGCATCATATTTATTTGACAGCATTGTCCAGCCCTTACATTTCTCTCTCTGGCTCAGGCTAAAGAACATGTGCATTGCATTTCAATTAGCACTTCTCAAAATTCAAGAGCGTTCTGAGGCTAAGAACACCAGTCTGCCAGCAATACGTGTACAAAGGCTCTCCATGGGGCCCATTTCAATGTTCTAATATAACCTAAAGGTCAAAGGCTTGAGCTCAGTGTTCTCAAATGCAGGTTCAGAAAGCTTCCTTGAACATGTTACAGCACGCCCTGTTGGCATATCTTGTCCATATATCTGGAGGAGTCAGTCATGACTTTTAAGATCTCTTTCCATCCTAGTCCATGTGAAAACCTAGCTTAGTATGGAGCAGACTATATGACAGTCTAACAACCCACCCATCTCCCTCATTTGTAGTACTTCCTCCTCCACATGAAAGGCTTTTAGAAGTGAGTTGGCAGCCAAATGTCAACATGGCATCAAACTCCAGAGAAAGCCCTAGTCTACTCGGATAAGGGCCAGCAAAACATAGGGTACGGGTTCTGTTCCTGCAGCACCTGGATGTATTATGTCACTCCTGCAGGATATTTTTAACATCAAAAGAAATGTCTTCTGGGAAGAACTGTCTAGAGGGCAATTTGGTCAAAGGCACAGAGATGAAGAGAATGGGTGAAATCAAGGTATTGGGCCAGGTAACATCGGCTTGTTACTGACCCTTTCCAGTCGGGCCCCAACAAAGCTTCTCCTGACCATTGTTGTTCGAGCCAATAGAACGAGACGAAGTTTGGTTCAGAAGCAAAGGAAAACTTTATTCTTTTGATTGAAAAATGGAGAGGACGGAGCTCGGGCTCTAGAGCACACGCTCTCCCTGACAGGCTGCGGGTGGGGCTGCTTTCTAGGGTCTCGGCGAGCAGCAGCGGGCACGGGAGGATCACGGTGCCGGGCGCAGCGTCTCTGCACACAGCCCACCGCTGCCATCTTAAACCACATCGTCCTGGGCGCAGCGCTTCTGCTCATGGTCCCCAGCTGAGGTGTCAACGGGGCGGTCCTGCACCAGGGACTCTGGTCTGAAGGGCCAGGTACGAGGCCCCTGCCCACGGCTCCCTGTGAGCAAGTGAAACTAGACGAAGCACAAAGGAAAAGAAAAAAGGTGAGATTTTATTTTATTACCCAGATTCTATTTTTATTTCCCGGGAAATGTTAATAGCTCTGCCAGCGACAGGCAAACCCCTAAGGGCTATGAAATTATCCCAAAGACATCTTCAGGTACATTTGGAAACTGACCTTAAGGCAGTGTGATGTACTGGGTTCAGAGTCAGAATATCCAGTCTTAGCTCTGCTCGGACCTCTTGTCACTTCTGTGGAACAGTTTCCCTTTTGTAACATAAGGGGGTGGGACTCCCTGGGTGACCCTCAGTAGGCCACACCCACATGGTGTGACAGGTCTAATGTTGAGAAGAGTGAAGGACAAAGAGGATGAACTGCAGGCAGGGCCAGCTCTGGGAGCTCCACCAATCAAAGGACATATTTGACATGGACTTGGCTGGAAGGACCTTAATCAGAATTTTTTGCTTGCTGCCTGGAGAGTGGAAACCAGGAAAACAACAGCCATGATATCTTTGAATGTGGGCTCGAGATAAATCATATTAACAAATTCTTTTACATACTACTGTTGTGTTTCTAAAGTGCTTTGAAGTCCTACTCTTTGGGAATAAATGGGGATTATTAACTCATTTTAGAGATAAAGTTGCAGAGAATTTGAGACCTGCTACCAAATGTTAGAGACAGTCTAGACCTAATGATGTGGTTGAGAAGGCCAAAGCTTTCCTCGTCTGCCCCAAAAGATGTCCTTTAAAAAATTGCTGAAGTGTAAGAAGTACCTACCCATTAACCCTCTACCATGGGTTCGTCATCAGGTTAAATTAATGACTGTCCTCTAATGAATAGCAAAATCCTGGGAACATCAGGCACAGGTGAGATACATTTCATTGGACAGGAGAGTGGATGGAAAGGTCTAGATGCTCACAGAATGCTCATATGGGCAAGAAAAGTCCAGAGTGGACCTTCAAGGGAGGCCCAGGGACAGTGTGAGTACACAGATACACCTTCAGGGCTGAGGGCTGGAGAAGGCTTTTGGGGCAGTAGGTATAGGGGCAGAAGTGGGTCCACAAAGCAGGGATTCAAATATATTTAGTAACTGCATGTTTCTGCCCAAGATAGGCCCTGTCTGGAATATTGCATTTAGCACAGTGAAGGAAAACAAAGCGAATACTTGGAAGAGAGGTTCTCAAATGTTAGCATGGACAAGAATGGCCTCAATTGCTTATTACACATCCATATTCCAAGGATTCTGACTGTATAGGTCTGGGATGCTGCCTAGGAACCTGCATTTTCAAATGGTCTTGCCTGGTGATTCTGATGCAGGGGGCTGATGGACTACACTTAGAGAAATATCTAAAAGATGAACAGTGGGCATTTGGTGTAATACTTGAGTGGTATTTAGGTCTTTCCTCGCCTGTGAGTGTTTTGTGCACCATGTATTATTGCTCCCGGGAGTGATCAGTGCTGGCCAGACCTGGAGGTAATGGATGGGCATTTCATCGTATTTATACCTGCTAGGAAAGAGAGGTTTTGACAACACGATCCAGTGCTGAGTCCTTGGGTTGGGAGGGTTCTGGGAATCTCCTTCTGCATTTCCTCAACAAAGATGCAGCTTAAATAACTGTCACACTTTTTGCCTCTGAGGCAGATCATGAAGTAGGGGGCTTCTTGGTGTGACTGGAAGGGCGTGGAAGCTAGAGAGTGAACAGGGAAAGTGAGCAGGGGTCCAATCCTCCAATACCTCCATTAGAGAATGGAAAGAGCTGGCAACTCTGAGTTATGGGGCCATAATTCCATCTCGGGATTCTGGCAATAGTATAAGCCACTTGAGTTCTTTCTTGTTAGCTTATGAATATTTCACCCTCCCCACCCCCACCCTACTGCCTGCCTTGGAAGATTAATGGCTCCGTAAATTACAGTTGTATTAAAATATGTTTTACTTCAATATAAGGCTTTCATATGGATATGGAAATGCCCTCAGCTTACATCTCCCTGGGTGACATGTCCTGCTCTGTGCAGTTTCAGTTTTGCAAAATAAAAAGGGACTTCCACTGACATAAGCTTCACTAAAGGCTGTGGGCCTTAAGTCAGACCAATCTGAGTTGGAAAAAAGCAAATGAAAAAGCATGAAGCTGAGAAACAGATGGATGTGGGAGGAAACCCAGGAGAGAAGGGTGGCTATAGTAGAGAACTTCAGGGTTGGGGTGTGTGTGTAGGGAGGTAATATGATGAAAATGATACCCAAGATGAATTAGTTGCTCAGGATGGCCCTAAGGATGGCAGGCTGGTTGGAACAGGGCCACAAGGGGAACAAGGAGCTTTATCTTGAGGCTGCCTTTGCATAACGAGCATTGTTTTTGATCACTTAGATTGTGTGTTTGGGGTGGCTTGCCGAGGAGCTGGTTAGGTACTCTTCTGCTTTTCTTTGCTGACGGCCGAGGAACCCACTTTATCTTCCTGCCTCCTGCTTCTCTATGAAGTTGTGCTTGTGTCCAGGTTTCTTGGTTTTCATATAAACATATTACATCCATATCATATTCCAGGGATAGGGCCAAGGCCAGAGAAGTCCATGTCTCCTGATTTCTTGTTCAGTGTCTGCTAGGCTCTTGATATCATGGTATTAACCCTTAGGGTGATTATTCTTTAACGATTTATTGAAACTATGTTGTCTGTATTCCTTAAATCAGAGTTCAGATCTTCTCCCCAGGCAGAGGGTCTGTACTGGTTTTAGCCCTCATGGCTGGGCTGCTAAAGAATAATACTGTGGATGGCTCTGGAATGCAAGGGGAGGGACAAAGAGGGGAAGAAAAAGAAAGAAGATAAAAGGAAGGAGAAAAAGAAGAAAAGGGGGATGGAAGACAGAGGGGAGAGAAACCGTAAAAAGCAGCTCAAGGATATGATGATGGTAAAGGGACCAGTTGCTCCCAATACGCTCCCACTGACTTAGAAAGAATGAGGAGGGAGTCCTGGAAAGTGAGAGCAGCCTCTCACTTTCACCACATGGGGGCAGACTCGACTTACAAGAAAGAGCAACAGGGTGCGAAGGCTGCAGGGTAAACGCGATCATCCTTGTGCAGAGAGGATTCAGTGTTGACCTCATCATTCATTCCTTGTGGCCCTTTATGTCCCTCCACAGCTAGAGCCCTATTTCTGGGCACAATGCCTGGGTGGATAAAAGAAAAAAAAAAAAAGCCGGCTTTGCTCAAACTCAGATTCTCACATAATGTGGCATATTACGATTAAACAGATATCACCTACAACAAAACGCTTTGACATCTTACCTTATTATTTAAAGTGTAGAATCACCCAAGCTTTTATGCAGGGCTCTCTTTTCTGTTTGTCTTTTTTCTTTTTTTACTGAAGGGTTATTGCCTATACATTATATGTGCATTATCTTTCCAGGCATTTTAAAAGGTAGGAGAGGGCTCTTTATTTCTTCCAGATCCTTTGCAGCCTTTGCTTCTCCTACATTTTCAGTGCAAGGTGGTCAAATGCACGGAAATGTGTCTGTCAGTTTCAAAAAAAAAAAAAAAAATTCATAAACTCTGAGCCTTTGTGTTAAAGGAATATCTTTATTTGGAGAATGGTTGGAAACAACCAAATTACTGCAATTAGTTCCGTGGTGCTTAAAAAGCAATTGTCGCACTCATCTGATTGCTTCTGAACTTAATGCGACTGGCATAGTGATAACAAAAGGAAGTGTGAGCTGAGATATAAAAGAGGAACCACTTCCTCCAACTCCCCAAGTTAAGTATTATCATCGCAGATAACTGCATTCCAATGTCCATGCTCTTTTCCTTCTGGTAGAATATGCCCTTTTTTGAAACATATAGATCAAGTTAACTCCAGTGAGAACGTACGTTTTCCAAAATAGACTTCCTAAGTAGCCAATTAAAAACAGAATCTCTTAAAAGTAAAAATCTTCTCTTTGAAATGGTGATTGGACCTCTGAGATAAAGAATGCCATTTGCGAGTTTAAAAGGAATAATAAGAACTTTCTACTATCAACTGGTTGAGTAAGGACTGAGGAAAATGCAACTTTGCTCTTCTAAAAAAAATTAAAAAATAAAGGGATACCAAATTGATCGAATAATTGTGGGAAGTTTGGCTCCATTAGTCTCATGCTTTTCAATATGCCCCAGTTAAGCAATAAAACTTAATTTATGTGAGTATGTGAGGCGACAGTTTTATTCAAATTGTCTATTAAATTTGGTGGCACAAGAAGAAATGAAGCAAAGCTACCGTTCTGTAGCAAGGTCTTAGGTCCCACTGACTCCTCATCCCCAAATATAATAAGAAGAGCATTACCTCCATTTAAAATTTACATAACTTTTTATGAAACACCATCATATTAATTTGACAGCCCCTTTAACATTTATAATCTATTACAGTGACTGGGAGATAATTATTTCCGAATGTGGTTTCTGTTTTCTCCTTCTACTGTTGCAAGCTGTATGCCAATGTTATGAAGCCCTGGCAAGAAAAAAAAAAAAAAAAAAGAAATGCCTGCTAAAATGAGTTGTTCTCAAAAAAGCAAGAGAACTAATGATACAGAATGATTTACCATTGGTTTCTGTCTTTGCAGCAGTGGAAAGCTGGGAGAGGATCAAACACACTCTCCAATTTGGCCACCACCTTCTTGGTTTAATAGTGTTTTTAAATGAAATCTGACATAGTCTTTGTCAGGGCTGTTAATTTGTACCTTACAGAAACGTGATTCAGGCTTTTCTGGAATACAGACTGAGGAGAAATTTCAATAATGAGGAAATACAGGGACATCTGGAATTTTCTCGGAAAGTTGATGTGATCTCTTAATCTGAAAATCAGAGGCTTTGCCTCCCTCTTTTAGTTAATTGGTGTTAGGAGAGGAGGTCTGATAGATGCACAAGGGCTGACAAAACTCATGAGATCTGTTTTTTTCAACTAACTGTGAGCGCCAAGGCTTTGTGTTTCTCTTATCTGGCTCCATCTCCTGAGAGCCTTGTTTGTTTTTAGTACCTAATTTTAGTGTTCATTCTTACCAACTATCAAGTCTCAATGCACTTTTAGAAAAAAGTAAACCAAAAGTAATTACTTGGGGAACACAAAGGCCATATCTATATATGAGATCAAACATTTCCACCTTTCCCTTGGTCTTTACCTCTGAACAACTACTCTTTTCTTTTTCTTTTTTTTTTTTTAAGAGCACAGGGTCAGTAGTTGTGGCCCACAGGCTTAGTTGCTCCGCGGCATGTGGGATCTTCCTGGAGCAGGGATTGAACCCATGTTCCCTGCATTGGCAGGTGGATTCTCAACCACTGCGCCACCTAGGAAGCTGAACAACTACTCTTGTTTCTAGCACTTTCCACATGTTTTCTTGACAAACAAACAGCAAAGAATGTCTTCAGGCTAATTATAGTGGACCATTATGGGATCTCACAGGGACCAGGATAAAGCAAAACTCCACCTCCACTTTAGTTTTAGGGGGAAATTAAACCTCAAGGGAGGCCAGGCCTATGCTGACTTCTCAGATGGCTGGTAATTCTAGTCTACACGTCCTTCCCTTCCACTAAACAGGAGGACCCTAGGTATCCTGAGGATGGCTTCAAATCTCAAGGATAGGAGGCTTCACATGATCTAGTGTTACATGACCAGCCCTTCCCTTCACCAGAGACAGAAGATTGAGTGTGGGTGTGAGAAGGTGAGAAACAAAAAAGAGTAGAAAAAATAACAGCAGTGACTGAAAATATAGACTTCTCTTCTCTTTTGAAAAAAAAATCTTAACATAAAATCTGGTAGTCACATAAAGAATTGTGAGAAATTCTCAGAAGACATGGTGTTCTGCCCATACTGCAAACCCAGCCCCACGATTCTGCCAAGTCTTAATTGCTCTCAGGAGCACTGCATGTTGGCCTCTAAGAGGGAGGACTCTTTCAGCTGCAGGTCACAGGCACCCAATTCAGACTTCTTTTAAAAGGAATTCCAGGGATGCCTCATCATTAGGGATTAAGTGATGTTACTGACCTTCTCTGCATTTCTCACTTGTATTTGTTCATTCTTCAGCCAGGTAGGCACCATGGCTGCCAGATGCCTGAGACTTATGATTAGGACCACCTTAAGGACCTCAGCAGACTGGGGAGGGAATGTGAAGCCAGGTCAGGATCATGTGCCCACTCCTGGAGCCAGGGGTGGATGAGGTTAGCTTCACCCAAACCACAAGGAATGGGCTTTCCGCAGGAAAGGTAGTTTCTATTACTGAAAGCATGTGGGGAAGTGATTCTGGGCATCCAACACCAAAAAATGTCCATTATATGTCCTTATCTATACACATGAAGAATGCCACTGCTCCAGGGAGAAACAGTATCTTTCCATTGCCTTATAGTGTGAGATTGTCTCTTGAGGAAACTGTGATGCTGCTTTCTCTTCTTTGCCTGTTGCCTTGAGTCTAGTTTGAAACTGTACCTTTGGCCTCTGCCCCTGCCCTCACATGGGGCTTCCATTGCAGGACACAATGCTCATCTTATCAATATTTCTTAATACTTGTGGATTCCTTAAATGGTGGCCCAGTGCTCTCTTTGGCTTCATCTTGGGCACCCGCAGAATCCAACACATGTCTTCTAGAGTGCACGTGGTTCTCTGTCCTTGCTCTAGCGATGACCCCTTGCCTGTTTGGAGCACTGTTCCTCATGTCTGGATAGATTGACCTGGTACCTGTTGGCCCCACCTGGCCTGCTCTGTCTCACAGCTGGGCCTGACCAGATACTGATGGGGAGATGACTTGTTATGCTGCAAAGAACCTGTGCATGGGCTGCTGCCTGGCCAACATACTCATTTCCTGGCCTTTGAACAGAGGCCTGGAAAATGGAGAGGACGTGAACTTCTAGATGACATCGAACATGAGCAGCACGTGTACTTTTCCTTTCATGTGTGTGGAAAATATTAGGAGGGAAATATTCCTCTCAGGACATATTTTACATCGGCAATCATGTTTTCTTGGAAATTGATTTAACTTTTAACACTTCAGAAAGGATCTGATGTAAAACACTTAATAGCCAGGGGGAGGGACTGTATTTCCTGTCTTTCAACACCACTGTGGCTGTAAAATGCCTTTCCCCCCGACTGGTGTGTATTGTTCCATACATTATGATTTCACCACACTTGGTTCATTCACTGCCTCCTTCATTCATTCACAAGTGTCAGGCCTTGGAAAGCCACTTGGAGTGCAAAAATGAATAAGATGCTGTCCTTGTCCTTAAGGGGCTCTCAGCCTAGTCAAAGTCCTGATAGTAAAGTAGCAGGATACAAAATTAATGCACAGAAATCTCTTGCATTCCTATACACTAACAACGGAAGAGTAGAAAGAGAAATGAAGGAAACTCTCCCATTCACCATTGCAACCAAAAGAATAAAATACCTAGGAATAAACCTGCCTAAGGAGGCAAAAGATCTGTATGCAGAAAACTTTAAGACATTGATGAAAGAAATCAAAGACGACACAAACAGATGGAGGGACATACCATGTTCTTGGATTGGAAGAATCAACATCGTGAAAATGACTGTACTACCCAAAGCAATTTATAGATTCAATGCAATCCTGATCAAATTACCAATGGCATTTTTCACAGAACTAGAGCAAGAAATCTTACGATTTGTATGGAAACGCAAAAGACCCCGAATAGCCAAAGCAATCTTGAGAAGGAAAAATGGAGTTGGTGGAATCAGGCTTCCTGACTTCAAACTATACTACAAGGCCATAGTGATCAAGACAGTATGGTACTGGCACAAAAATAGAAAGGAAGATCAATGGAATAGAATAGAGAACTCAGAAGTAAGCCCAAACACATATGGGCACCTTATCTTTGACAAAGGAGGCATGAGTATACAATGGAAAAAAAGACAGCCTCTTCAATAAGTGGTGCTGGGAAAATTGGACAGCAACATGTAAAAGAATGAAATTAGAACACTTCCTAACACCATACACAAAAATAAACTCCAAATGGATTAAAGACCTACATGTAAGGCCAGACACTATAAAACTCCTAGAGGAAAACATAGGCAGAACACTCTATGACATACATCAAAGCAACATCCTTTTTGACCCACCTCCTAGAATCATGGAAATAAAATCAAGAATAAACAAATGGGACCTCATGAAACTTAAAAGCTTTTGCACAGTGAAAGTAACCATAAACAAGACTAAAAGGCAACCCTCAGAATGGGAAAAAATAATTGCCTATGAAACAACGAACAAAGGATTAACCTCCAAAATATACAAGCAGCTCATGAAGCTTAATACCAAAAAAGCAAATAACCCAATCCACAAATGGGCGGAAGACCTAAGTAGACATTTCTCCAAAGAAGACATACAGATGGCCAACACACACATGAAAAGATGCTCAACATCACTAATCATCAGAGAAATGCAAGTCAAAGCCACAATGAGGTATCACCTCACACCAGTCAGAATGGCCATCATCACAAAATCTGGAAACCACAAATGTTGGAGAGGGTGTGGAGAAAAGGGAACTCTCCTGCACTGTTGGTGGGAATGTAAGTTGGTACAGCCACTATGGAAAACAATTTGGAGGTTCCTTAAAAAACTACAAATAGAACTACCATATGATCCAGTCATCCCACTCCTGGGCATATACCCAAAGAAAACCATAATCCCAAAAGAAACATGTACCATAATGTTTATTGCAGCACTATTTACAATAGCCAGGACATGGAAGCAACTTCAATGCCCATCAACAAATGAATGGATAAAGAAGATGTGGCATATATATACAATGGAATATTACTCAGCTATAAAAAGGGATGAGATGGAGCTATATGTAATGAGGTGGATAGAACTACAATCTGTCATACAGAGTGAAGTAAGTCAGAAAGAGAAGGACAAATATTGTATGCTAACTCACATATACAGAATCTAAAAATGGTACTGATGAACTCAGTGACAAGAACAAGGACGCAGATGCAGAGAAGGGACTGGAGAACTCGAGGTTTGGGAGGGGGCGGGGGGGTGAAGGGGAAGCTGAGACGAAGCGAGAGAGTAGCACAGACATATATATACTACCAACTGTAAAATAGATAGTCAGTGGGAAGTTGTTGTATAACAAAGGGAGTCCAACTCGAGGATGGAAGATGCCTTAGAGGACTGGGGCGGGGAGGGTGGAGGGGACTCAAGGTGGGGGGGAGTCAAGGAAGGGAGGGAATACGGGGATATGTGTATAAAAACAGATGATTGAACCTGGTGTACCCCCCCCCCCCAAAAAAAAAAAAAGTCCTGATGAATAAACACAGAATTTGAACATGATGGAACAGATGTTCTTAGGTGCACCTAGGACATCAAACGGGGCTCAGAGGAGAAAATGTTGTGGGGTGGGCTGGGGGGCAGACAAGGCTTCACTGGGAAGGCACCCCTTGGGTTGAAGCTTGTAGAATAAGCAAGAATTCATCAGATGGGAACATGGAGGAAGTGTATTCCAGGAAAAGGAATGTTCCAGGAAGTGTGCTCCAGGAAAGACCATGATATAGGGCTTCAACTAGCATGGTAGGTTTGAGAAAGAGTAAGAGATGCAGTAGACCATAGGGTATAGGGCAGGGAAGAGAGGGAATCAACAGGACATGGGGTGGTAGGCAGAGGCCAAATCAGGAAAGGTTTTAAAATAATAATGAGTTAATATTTCATCTGGGGGGAGGGGGAAAATTAAAAGGTTTCAATGAAATAGGAGTATATCATAATTAGGTTTCCATTTTGGGAAAATCACCTTGGCACTAATGATAGTACAGCCTAGAGAGGGGGGTAAATGACGTGGGAAGACTGGCTAAGAGGCTATGGCAGTAGTTCGGGCCTGGGATGATAAGGGCTTGAGCTAGGGCAGTAAAGGTGGGCTTGGAGGGAAGGGAGCAGGTTTAAAGTACAATACATTAAAGGTATCAGGAAGTGGCAGAGATGTAGGATAAATGCCCGGTTTTAGTGTTGGGTAATGGAGTATTTGGTAAAGCCAGCGGAATAGTCTGGGGAATATGGACTTAATAGGTTTGGAGATTAAGGTATCAATTTAGTTTTAAATCTATCCATTTGGAATTGAAAGAGGAACATCTAGGGGCAGATGTCCAGGAGGTGACTGATATATGAACTTGGAGCTCAAGAGAGAAGTCTGGGCTAGAGATACAGACTTGAGAATTGTTTGTCATAGAGTGGCTAAACCGTGTGTGTGTGTGAAGTCATTTAGGGCGGACATGCAGAGTGACAAGAGAAGAGGGCTAAGGACAAAGCCCTGGAGAACTCCAACTCTCAATGAGAAGCAGGAGGAACTGTCAGAGGACAGAGAGGGCAAGGGCAGATAAGGAGCGTGGGCGGTCATAGAAATATGGGTAGAGTACCTTTTAATAAGAAAGAAATGGTGAATTGTGCCATGGAGAAGAAAGTTGAGATGAAGACTGATAGATCATCACAGGATTTGTCAATGAAAATTTCTCCAGTGATGTTGCCTGAATAATATTAGTAGGACTGAGGGGTAGAAGCTTGATTGCAGAGAGCTGAAAAGTAAATGGAGGGTAGGAAAGTAGGAATTTTTTTTTTCTATTTTATTCATGTGCAATTTTATTAAATCCTCACAAAAACATTATGAGGCACTTATTATTATCATTTTACTATTACTATTACTATTATTATTCTCATTTCACAGATAAGGAAACAGAAACTCAGTGAGGTTAACCCAATAGCCCAAGTTTACCTAGCTAGTGATTGTCAGATCCAAGGTTTGAACCCAGATCATCTCAGACTCCCCTGATTCTGTGTCTAGATTCTATATTAAAGAATTTTGAATTTCCCCTAATACAATGGGCAACCACTGGAAGGTTTAATGTTTTGAAATTTACCAAGATGACTTTGGCAGCAATGTAAAGAATGGATCTAAGTGGGAGAAGATTAGAGGTAAAGAGACAAATTATGAAGTCATTGTGATAATTCATGCATCTGATGACGGTGGCTTGAACTATGGTATTGGCAGTGAAGATGGAGAGAAATATCCAGATTGCAGAGACAGAAAGGAGCGGGGAGGGAGAGAGAGAAAGAGAGAGAGAGAGGCGGAATTGATAGGCCTTGGTGATTGACTGAATGGAGGTGCCAATGAGGGAAACAAAGAAATCAAGGAAGACTTTCAGGTTTCTGATCATTACAGAACTGTGAGTGGGAATTTGGAGGTGCAACTCACTGAAACAGAGAACAGGAGGAGAGGTGGTAGATGAGAAGATGGCAATTACTTTTTGGCATAAGTGTGAGCTCTTTGGGGGGAGGGTATTCAAGTGGACATACCCAAATGACATTTCAGTTGACATGTCTCATGCTTTGAGAAGAGATCAAGGATGGAGACAGAGATGTAAGAGATACCACCATAAAGCTGGCATTTTCAGCTAACAGGCAATTGTAACCACATTAGAAAATTGTGTACACTGACATAAGCAGAAAATCTAAGACAAAGCCCAAATGAACACCAACATCTAATTGACACGTAAAGGAAAAAGAGCCTATAAAGAAAATTGAGAAGGTGCAGACAGAGGAGTAGGAGGAAACTCAGAAGATAAGTGTAAGGGAAGCTAAGAGAAAATAATTGCTCCAGAAGAAGGAAATGGTCAACAGTGTCAAATGAAAGTAGGAATATTGAATGCAGATTATTTATGTTGCTTATTTAAATCTGAGTTCTTACTCCAAGATTGTAAGCCCCAGGGGAGCAGGGATGTCACTGATCTTGGTCAATATTATAACCTTAGTACTGAGTGCAGTCTCCATCAACAGTAGACATTTAATAAATATTTGGTGAATGAGAAGAGAGAGCACAGTGGTAGATAAGGGGCATAAAATACAATGGAAGCTTTTTTTTTTTTTTTACTAAATTTGAGGAAAAATATAGAAGAGCTTGAAAAATACACATGAAACAAGGTTTCAGAGAAAGTATAAAGAGACAGACTTCTGCTTTGGATATTACAGTATAAATTTGGCATTTCCTCTAGCTCTTTCTAGACATCCTTATCCCCCCCCAAAACCAAAAAAAATAAGCACAAGAAAAAAAAAAAACCCACAAACTTCCAAACAATAGTTTTTTTTTAAAATTATTTTTTTGGGGGTACACCAAGTTCAATCATCTGTTTTCATACACATATCCCCGTATTCCCTCCCCCCCTCGAGTCCCCCCCACCCTCCCCGCCCCAGTCCTCTAAGGCATCTTCCATCCTCGAGTTGGACTCCCTTTGTTATACAACAACTTCCCACTGACTATCTATTTTACAGTTGGTAGTATATATATGTCTGTGCTACTCTCTCGCTTCGTCTCAGTTTGCCCTTCACCCCCCACCCCCTCCCATACCTCGAGTTCTCCAGTCCATTCTCTGTATCTGCTTCCTTGTTCTTGTCACTGAGTTCATCAGTACCATTTTTAGATTCCGTATATCAAACAACAGTTTTGATGAAACTAAGGAACTGTAAATTCCCTGAGCAATGGTAATAGAGAAGAGGAGAATTTATAAGAATGTAGAGATTGCAGTATCAATGAGCCAGCAAAGGTAAAGTGGGAATTCCTTGAGGTGCAAAACCTTAAACCCTCATTGCAACAGGATGCATATCTAGGGGGCAGGGGTGCTCCTGGACTTTGTTTGCTTTTAAGAATCAGAGGAAGAGGACCAAATAAGTCGCACAGAAAGGCTGTTTATAGAGGTAGTAACCTGCCTGTCTCCATGGCATCAGTGGAGAAAAGGTTTCTTTTGTGAGTCACTGCTGCCAATCATCACCACTCACAACGCTGGGTAATGAGAAAATTCCGATTGGGCTGGAACATAGCATCAGCCCCTTCCCAATATGCACTTGCAATTAGTTGTTACAGAAAAACTCATCTCTTTCAATAACGAGGAATCAAAACGTGAGAATCCATATAAAAATGGACCACAAGGAAAAGGAAGAAGGTACAGGAATTGAAGAATACTCATGAGAAAAACGTTGCCTTGGAGCAGATGAGCATCGTGACCAAATATATTTCGTGAATTAAAAAAAATCAATATAATAATTGTTTTTATGAAACCTTCAAGCAGAGATGCAAGAGCCTAGGGAAGAGATGGTGAAATGTAGGAGGAGATAAAATGTAAACTAGAAGAGCTCAAAAAAAGAATGTAAGAAAAGAAGTAAAATCATCACGAAATGAAGGCAAAAGTGGAAGGAAAACAGTGCTGCTAAAATACATTAAAGGACATGGAGGATCAACTAAGAAAAGAAAAATAAAATAAGGAAAATGTCAAAAAGAATGAGGGAAAATGATAGATGGAAAAAATAGGCAAAGAAGATCCAATGTATATAAAAATATTTAAAAGGATGCTCAACTTTCCTCATAGCAAGAGAAATGCAAATCAAACATACACTAAGATAAGGACTTCTTTTTCTAGCAATATCACTAACACACAAGTAGATCCTCAGGGACAACATACGTATTGCTTATGGTTTGAAGAGAAGGAACATTTTTTCTATGAGACTGGAGGGGAGGAAATAGGATTGGTTCAGATGCAAGAACTTCAGCTTCTTGCCTTTGCAAACCTGTTTTCTCTGTAGAGAGGGAGTCAAGCACATCTGCTAGGGGAAAGGGGGGTGGGGTGGAAAGGAAGGAAGAGGCATCAGAGAGGACTGGAGATGTGGAAAAACATCTGTGTGGAAAGGAAGAAAGTGTTATCTGGAAGATGCAAAAGAATTGGGTGCAGCGTGTCTCTGAGTTTCTGGTGTATACAATGTGGTCTCCTACAGCATGGTTCAGCTGCCCATTTGAGGAGCGAGGAAGACAAAGCTCGGGGGTTGCAAAGTAGATCACATGAAGAGACAAGGGGGCAAGACTACTGGCAACAAATGGTTGAAGTGAAAATGAAGGGGTCAAAGAAGGTTGGTAATTTATTGGATTTTAAAATTTCAGAAGTTGAGTATTCCAAAACATGGGCCTCAAAGAAAGGAGAAGCTTGCTCTGCTGATGTTTCTTCCTTTACTCAAAGTAGAAGACATGCTGATCTCCTTGGTCAGATCCAAGATATTGATTAGGCCACATTTACTCACAGAGAAGTCATTTTGAGAGAAGATATCAGTTCACGGGATGTGACTTACTCTCTTCTCTTTCATCCAAGTGGCCAAAGTGGTTAGCTGACCAGGGTTTATTCTGAGGACCACTGTCCATGTTTTTGTCCTCTACCATCCTTGTCTATGCAGCTTAAAAACATAAGCACTGGGGCTTACACTCATGTCTTTTTCTTCCTAGTGTCTGCCTGGTTTTTGGAGAAATCCAAGATACAGTGAGGCTCTCATATATTGCTTTAGTCTGAGAATTACTAGATTATGGGAAAGGGGTGCTCCCTGTGGATCAGCGCAACCCACTGTGTTTACTTCCCCAGCTTAGGGAGTTCTATGGGGAAGTGTGGCTAAGACCAGAGACTCTTAGCAAATATCTTCTTTACAGCACAGACAACTCCCTCCAACACACAGCAACAGGAGGAAAGAGTCTAGGGTGTGGCCAGGGGCATGAGGCTCTGCAGTGGAGAGGGGCTGAAGGCCTCTAAAATAGGAGAAAAGATAAAGCTCCATGTCTTGTTTTAGGCTTAGAAAGGTCAGAAGTACTTCTGATTTAAGTTTGTAGTGAAATGTTTCAGCAGGGAGTTGATAGTTTTAGAACAGCCATCTCGAAAACCAGAATTGTTGTGGTTTTCATAGCATTGAAAAGGAAAGGGAGCTTAGGACTAGGTGAGAAAATAATAATAATAATGATTTAATAAACTAATAAGTTCACTAATACTTTAAATGAGACCAAGAAAGCACTTCCTGAGCTATCATTATTTACAGCAGTAGACACAAATCTTGATATGGATGCTCATATAAATATAGAGGTTTACATTTCGGGTGGGTAAAGGTAAGTTCATGTGTCATTAGGGAATCTGCCATTAGGGAAATCTGAATCTTTTCACAGGAAGATGTAACAGAGAAAATCTGCCACGTATGATAGAACAGAGTGTTTGTTAATTTAATCTTACTTTTTCTTAGCCTTTATTGAAGTTCCAATGTAATACATATGGCTTCCTTATTAATATAGATGATGGATTACATTACAGTGTCTAAATAAGCAATATACTTAATTTTGTATCCAAGTGACACTCTCCTTTCTGAAAAAGAAGTCCGTGGGGACAGGAATGGGGTTCTTTTATCTAACCCCAGACTGGAATGGGATTGACAGGATGCCCACTCCATGGTTGGGTCCTAAAGATTCCATAGTTGGTAAGTGGGGTGAAATGTTTGGATATAGAGAGTGGGAATAAAGGTAGGTAAAAGAAATCAGAAAATTTCTGCACAGTACCTGTCTCTTAACAAGTAGTCAGAAGATTATTAAAATGACTACTTTTATATCTTTTAAAAAATTTAAATAATAGAACTTTAGTGAAGGCACCAGTTATTTTTCATTGATTGAGTGGTTTGTGAAGGTAGAAGAAAAGAAAGATATCATTAGCTAGCCATGATGGCTTAGCCATCCTCACTAGACTAATTCTGAGAGCCAACCAGCTCTGGAAGCCAGCCTCGGTAGCTCTGCCTTGGGTTGGTCGGTCTGCCTACCTGTCTCTCCATCAATTATCTACTATATCTATCTATCTATCTATCTATCTATCTATCTATCTATCTATCTATCTATCTATCTACCTACTTACCTATCTATTATTTTTGTATTAGCTATATTGAGATACAATTCACATACTGTACGATTCACCCATTTGAAGTGTCCGTGATTTTTAGTATATCACAGACTTGTGCAACTGTTACCACAGTTTTTAAAACATTTTCACTCCAAAGAGAAATGTGAACCTCCTGCAGTCACCCCTAGTTTCCCTCAGTCACCTTCTCCAGCCCTAGGCAACCACTAATCTATTTTCTGTCTCTGTAGATTAACTTATCCCTGGACATTTTATGTAAAAATGGAATCATACACTATGTGGTCTTTTGTGACTGGTTTCTTTCACTTAACATAATGTTTCCAAGATTCATCCAGTTGTAGTTTGTGTCAGTACTCATTCCTTTTTTTTTTTTTTATAATTTTCCATTGTATGACCATATATTTCCATTCATCACTTGATGGATATTTGAGTTGCTTATACTTTTTGGGTATTATGAGTAATGCTGTTATGAACAGTGTACAAATTTTTGTATGGACTTTTTTTTCATCTCTCTTGGTATATGTGTAGGAGTGGAATTCGTGGATCATATGGTAATTGTATGTTTAACCTTTTGAGAAACTGCCAGACTATTTCCCAATTAGCTGTACCATTTTACATTCTAACTACCATTATGTGAAGGTTCCAATTTCTACACATCCTTGCCAAAATATTATTTTCCATGTATTTGATTATAGCTACCCTAGTGGGTGTGAAGTGGTATCTCACTGTGACTTCAATTTGCATTTCCCCGATGACCAATGATATGGAACATTTTTCATGAGCTTACTGGCCATTTGTATATCTTCTTTGGATTCATGTTTAGTCAGATCCTTTGCTCATTTTAAAATTGGGTTGTCTTTTTATTATTTAGTTGTAAGCGTTCTATTGATACATACATCCTAGATAGAAGTTTGTTATTGGATATATAATTTGTAAATACTTTCTCCCTCTGGGATTATTTTTAGTTAACAGTTTTAGCCACTGCAGAAAGCCTTCTGAAAAGAATGAAAGAGAATTGCTGGGATACTATATTTATGAGCACTATGCAATTCTATTCAGGGGCTTCTTATATGTGGCTTTAGGTTTAGGGAGAATATAAAATGTACTTGCTGTATAGAATGTCGGTCACGAATTTCATTCTGTTTCCCATTTGGTGGTAATACAAGAGGGGCACAAAATTTGTTTGTACTATGTATAAGCTTCTAATATTCTGCATTAACCTTAGTGTATTTCTCCAAGTTTCAGAGCTGATTTAGAGTCACTCTGATGGAATAGTAGACTTTATGCTTTAGACTTGAGAGGCATTTGAAAGAATTCTAGTACAGAATGTAAGCCCTTTCCAAAGTTCACCCCTAATTTACTTCCCTTTAAAGGAATTAAAAGTCTTGTTTACTCTGTTTTTTCAAACTATTCTTTTAGAGAAAACGTATTTATTTCCATTTATTTAAAATTGAGGTTCCCCCAAAAAACCAACTCATAATTTATATGTTGCTCTTTTTGACAGCATCACAGCATAAGTTTCAGCAGTGCCAACTGAAATGACTTTCCATGATTCACCTCTAATTACATGGGCCACAGCAATTTTAATCCGCTATGTAAATTGCCATGGAGATTTACATACTACAAATGGTGCCTGATGCATGTAGTTATTCAGCTGCTTTTTAGGCTAACTCTGTGAGTACCAGGAACCATGGAATGTGGGAACTCAACCTTAAAGATGGTTCACTGCAACTCCTCTTATGAGTGGTAGTAACGCCCCAGTAAGTGCATGTTAATATGTGTAATCTTTTTCATACTCTTCTGTATTTTCTAAATATTCTAGAATTAACATGTACTATTTTATAATCAATAAGCAATTATTTTAAAATTTGACCTTCTATTATTATACAAGTAGTACTTGCTTATAATAGAAACTACATATAAGCAAAAAAGAGCAAAATAAATGTTGCTCATAATTCTACCACACAGAGATGGCCATTATTAACATTTTGGTGTAGTTTCTTCCAGAAAAATTAAAATAAGGTAACACAGGTCTTTTACCTTTTTCTGCTAACAGTATATGGTGACTATCTTTCTATATATTTTTATTTATTTATTTATTTTTTTGGCACACGGGCTTAGTTGCTCCATGGCATGTGGGATCTTCCTGGAGCTGGGATCGAACCCATGACCTCTGCATTGGCAGGTGGATTCTTAACCACTGCGCCACCTAGGAAGCCCACTATCTTTCTATATAGTAAACACATTACATATATGGAGAAAATAACCTTCAAATCTATGCCCATGTTTGACAAATTAACTATGAAACAGGGAAAGTAGTATTGATTCTATTTTTTTTTTCACTTTGTTATAATTTTTTTATTTTAATTTTATTTATTTATTATTTTTTGGGGGTACACCAAGTTCAATCATCTGTTTTTATACACATATCTCCGTATTCCCTCCCTCCCTCGACACCCCCCCCACTCTTCCTCGAGTCCCCCCCACCCTCCCCATCCCAGTCCTCTAAGGCATCTTCCATCCTCGAGTTGATGATTCTATTTTATGCATGAAGAAATAGAGATGCAGAGAACTTAACCTGCTCAAGTGCTCAAACTAAAAAGTAACAGAAATGGAACTAATATTTGCGTTTTGACTCAAAATCCAGTGTTCCTTTCACTCCTGTGCCGATAATAGGCTGGTGACACTATAGATACTGAATCATCAAGTCAGGAAATGATAGCAAATCTTAATTAAGGACATTCTCAAGTCTGAGAAGACAAAAAAATATTGGATTGAATTATGAACTACTGGTGAAAGGAATTTCATGGTTTTTTGTGCCTCATTAGTTGCTAATTAATTGCTACACGTAAATAACTTAATTATGCAAACATCTTTTGAATAAAGGAGAAAGTAATGTATACACAAGGAAAGGATAGATGTGACTCTGCACATTAGATAATAAAATGATTACCCGAAAAGTACTCAACAGGTTAGAGAGGTGAGCTGAATCTATTAAGATGATATGTAACATAGATGAAGGCAAACTTCTCCACTTGGGAGCTCCGCATCTGCTGTGTGTCTGTGGAAAACTTTCATCATGAGGGAATCAAATTTTCTCTATGCCAAACTCAGTTATGGTGATGCCTGGATGGTCATGTGGTAGGGTTATTGCCTCTGTAGGCACTGGCAATGAAGATCCATTCTGTAGTGTTTCAACATGCTCCTCGCTGCTGCATCTATCAAGAGTGAGGTTGGCTAAATTCTGTTCTTGTATCTATATCCTATTTGCATCCAGTAAGGCACTTACATTCATGCCATATTGTTTAAGACTTAGCTC